>NC_083340.1:136814499-137049499 GCF_019175385.1 Lycium barbarum | reverse complement strand
CTAAATATGATGGAAAATGCTCATGTTGCTGCACACGTAAATGAATTCAATACCATTGTAAATCAATTGTCATCGGTAAAAATTGACTTCGATGATGAAGTGCAAGCTCTAATTTTGTTGGCATCCCTACCAAATAGCTGGGAGCCAATGAGAGCAGCGGTTAGCAATTCTATCGGCAGTGGCAAACTAAAGTTCAACGATGTTAGGGATCGTATCCTTGCTGAGGAAGTGCGCAGGACAGATTCTGGAGAGGCATCGACGAGTTCTGCTTTTAATGTTGAAAACAGAAGCAGAAATTATGACAGAAACTACAATCGAAATAGGGGCAGATCGAAGTCAAGGAATGGCAGGGGTCAATCCAGACCAGGAAGAACATTTGAGTGTTGGAACTGTGGAAAACCAGGTCACTTCAAGAAGAACTGCAGGGCGCCAAAGAAGGAGGACAACAAGGGGGCTGGAATCAACGCTGCTACGGAAGACATTGGCGATGCGTTGTTGCTATCGGTTGACAGCCCGATAGACTCTTGGGTGCTTGACTCAGGAGCGTCCTTTCATACCACCACACATCATGATATAATGACAAACTACGTGGCTGGGAATCTCGGCAAAGTTTATTTAGCCGATGGAGAGCCGCTAGATGTTGTTGGCACGGGAGACATTAATTTGAAGATGTCAAATGGATCCTCGTGGAAGATTACAAAAGTTAGACATGTTCCAAAGCTGATGCGAAACCTGATTTCAGTAGGTCAGCTTGATGATGAGGGATATGATCTCAACTTTGGTAATGGGTCTTGGAATGTGGCGAAAGGTGCTATGGTAGTTGGCCGAGGAAAGAAGATTGGCACTCTCTACATGACGGATAGCTGTCGTGATATTGTTGCTGTGGTTGACAACACAAAGAAGACAGATTTGTGGCATTGTCGGCTTGGGCATATCAGCCAGAAGGGGATGAAGCTGTTGGTGACAAATGGCTTAATTCCGGAGCTGAAGACGGTGGACCTTCATACGTGTGAGAGCTGCATTCTCGGAAAACAAAAGCGAGTAAGCTTCTCAAGTGCAGGCAGAGAGTTGAAGGTCGAAAAGCTGGAATTGGTGCACACAGACGTGTGGGGACCTACCACTGTACCCTCCCTTGGAGGATCACACTACTACGTGACCTTCATTGATGATTCAACCAGGAAGGTATGGGTTTATTTTATGAAAAATAAATCCGATGTGTTTAGTGTATTCAAAAGATGGAAAGCCATGGTCGAGAATGAAACAAACCTCAAGTTGAAGTGTTTGAGGTCCGACAACGGCGGAGAATACACTGATGGTGATTTGAAACGGTACTGTGCCGATAATGGGATCAAGATGATGAAGACTATTCCTGGAACGCCGCAACAGAATGGAGTAGCCGAAAGAATGAACCGAACGTTGAACGAGCGTGCTCGGAGTATGAGAATACACTCTGGACTGCCCAAGACATTCTGGGCAGATGCAGTCAATACCGCAGCCTTCTTAATTAATCGAGGACCGTCAGTTCCCTTGGATTTCAGAATTCCAGAAGAAGTCTGGAGTGGCAAGAAGGTAAATCTTTCATTTCTGAAAGTGTTCGGTTGCTTATCGTATGTTCATAATGATGATACGGCTAGAAGCAAGCTTGATCCAAAATCAAAGAAGTGTTACTTTATTGGCTATGGTGACACCGAGCTTGGGTACCGATTTTGGGATGAACAAAATCGAAAGATCATCCGAAGCAGGAATGTTGTCTTTAACGAAGAGGTACTGTACAAAGACAAGCTGCAAAAGAATTCAGAATGTCAGGACAAGGAATCGGAAATAGTCGATTTGAGGGACTTTCCGGCACCTGAGCCGCAGCCAGGTACAACCGAGGCAGAGGAACAAACAATCCTAGAAGGTGCTGATGAAAGTGCTGATTCTGAAACAAATGAACAGACGCCAATCACAGAGCTGCGTAGATCATCCAGGATCAGGAAGCCGCTTCACAGGTACTCTCCATCCCTCAACTACATTCTACTCACTGATAGAGGGGAGCCGGAATGCTATAAAGAAGCAATGCAAGTCGATGAATCGACTAAGTGGGAGCTGGCAATGAAGGATGAAATGGATTCACTATCGGCAAATCATACATGGGAATTATCCGAGTTGCCAAAGGATAAAAAGGCATTGCAAAACAAATGGGTTTATCGGATAAAGGAAGAACCCAATGGAAGCAAGCGTTATAAAGCAAGGCTGGTTGCAAAGGGATTTCAACAGAAAGAAGGCATTGACTATACGGAGATCTTCTCTCCCGTAGTCAAGATGGTGACTATCAGAACTGTTCTTGGGCTGGTAGCAAATGAAAATCTACATCTGCAACAGATGGACGTGAAAACTGCATTTCTTCACGGTGATCTAGACGAGGAAATCTACATGCGACAGCCGGAGGGATTCAAAATCAAAGGAAAGGAGAATTTGGTGTGCAAACTTCAAAAGAGTCTGTACGGACTAAAACAGGCTCCAAGACAGTGGTATTTAAAGTTTGACAGCTTTATGAAGAAAGCTGATTTTTCAAGGTGCGAGGCAGATCACTGTTGTTACTTCAAAAAATTTGAAGACTCGTACATGATACTGCTACTCTATGTCGACGACATGCTAATCGTAGGAGCAAACCTACAGGAGATTGATCGGTTGAAAAAAGAGTTATCGGAAGAGTTTGCAATGAAGGATTTGGGAGCTGCAAAGCAAATCCTTGGGATGAGAATCGACCGAAGCAAGGAGGGCATCAAACTCTCACAAGAAGAATATGTGAGGAAAGTTATCAAAAGGTTTAACATGCATGATGCCAAGCCAGTCAGCACTCCCTTGGCTGGACACTTTCGGTTGTCAAAGGATCAGTCGCCGACAACCGAGGATGAGAAGAAGCAGATGGACAAGATACCTTATGCATCTGCAATCGGTAGTCTTATGTATGCAATGATATGTACAAGGCCAGACATTGCACATGCAGTGGGAGTTGTCAGCCGATTTATGAGCAATCCGGGAAAGCAACACTGGGAGGCTGTGAAGTGGATGTTCAGATATCTGAAAGGCAGCTCGAGTTCAGCTCTGTATTTCCGAAAATTAAAAACAAGATTGCAAGGGTATGTTGATGCTGACAACGGTGGTGATATTGATAGCAGAAAGAGCACATCCGGGTATGTTTACACCTTCGGAGGTACTGCAATCTCTTGGGTTTCCAAGTTGCAAAAGATAGTAGCTCTCTCTAGTTGTGAGGCTGAGTACGTTGCTGTGACGGAGGCCACAAAGGAAATGATATGGCTACAATATTTTCTGCGGGAATTGGATCAGGACCACGAGGGAAGTGTGCTATATTGTGATAGCCAAAGCGCCATTCATTTGGCAAAGAACCCGGTTTACCATGCTCGAACGAAGCACGTACAACTCCGGTACCATTTCATTAGATCAGCTTTGGAAGATGGAGCGCTAGTGCTTGAGAAGATCGCAGGGAGTCAGAATCCAGCAGACATGCTGACAAAGGCAGTGACGATAGACAAACTGAAGCTATGCTCAACTTCAGTTGGCCTGCACGAAGTATGAAAGTAGGAAAGAGCTGCTGCATCGATCAAAGTGTGAAGACAAATTAAAATTAGTCTTCAAGTGGGAGATTTGTTAGGTGTGGAATTGGCCAAACAAGTCAATTCTTTTGTTCACATAGTCGTGATGTAAGCGTTTACCTCATGATAGTCGTGATGTAAGCGCTTACCTCATCATAGGAAATTCATTCCTATAAATAGGTAGCTTATGGTTTATTTGTAAACACACCAAATTGAAGAAGACAACACATCCCAAAGAGAGAGAAAAATCTAAGAGAAATACTCTTAGTGAAAGGCCTAAGTAAGAGAAGGTCTTTGAGAGAATTTTCTGTGGTAAAATTCTTGAGTGTAATTGGGATTGGGGTTGTGAGGTTGAGTGTTGTAAACACTTGTAATATTTCTTCTTTAATAAGATCTGCAGCAGCAACGTGGACGTAGCTCTCACATTGAGGGTGAACCACTATAAATCTGTGTGTGCTATTTATTCTTCGCTTACATCACGGTGTAAGTAGGTTCTGTCTAAGGAGGTTGGTATTTAAGTGGTCCAGCTGTGACCCTCCAATCTTTCCTGGGAACCTGCTTACAAAGGTCGGATTTGGGATTCAAATCCTAACACATTGAACCTTATCATTTAGAGAAAGGAGACAATAACCTACAAAGAATCTATCTTTACGTACACAGAGACAAAATCATGTAATAAAGTAAGATAAAAGACCTTGTATGGACAGAATATGAAGAAAAAAAGCATATGGCTCAGTAACACTTTTTACTTCCTAGGCTCACAACATCAGAAATCGTAAAAATAAAAGGGAAGAAAGTAGTAAAAACTTACCTAAGATTTCAAAATCGACACCACTGTTGAATATAGTCGGAACCCTAGCAGAAAATTTTAGGGTTTTCATTGGGGTTCTCCATTTGGGTGTTACATGTTTGAAGTCATCACCCAGATGACTGAATAAATGAAGGGATTAGGTTTTATTTTAATTGGGTCGGGTCCGAGTCGGGTAAGGAATTAAAAACGGGTGATTCAATATCTTTAATGCCATGTGTCATTTTTTAATATAAAATATTAATTTTAGATTTTTTTTTTAAATTCAACAAATAAAGGGTTGTTAAGAAAAGGGTATATATGCCCCTTTTCATTAACGGTGAGGGCATAAATCCTCCTTTTTATTAACGGAGGGTATATTTGCCCCTTTGCCCAATTCATAATATGCATATAAAAATAATTGTATGTCAAATAATTTCAAAAGTGATGATTTCAAAAGAATAGAATGTCTAGTATTTTTTCACTCGAAGAACTAATTGTACACTTGTTATATATTAAGCATATACCAACAATTGCTATAAACTATTAAGAGGAAGCGATTGATTTTTTTCTTAACCGACTGACTAAAAATGTTAAAATACCTTTATAAAAACATGAAAATAGTGTCTCTCTCTACTTCCTGTTACAAGAAAACAATATATGAAATCAATATCAACGAAAAAACAACACACAATTTTACGTGGGAAGCCCCCAAGGCCAAGGGGAAGAAATCCCACGGTCAGTCACCAACCCTAAATTTCTCAATGAAAGATGATTACATGGTACATAAATATGCGGAGAAACCATGTATATATAGGCTGCAGAAAAACCCTAATCCCCATTTATTTAGGGTGTCTTCTGAGCCTGCGGCCCCTTGCTACGTTCATCGTGGAGGCTGTCGCCTCCTAAGACCCCCTCAGTCAGACCGACAAACTTTAGCACTAGCAGCTTCCTGCGTGATTCAATTTTTTGGCGTAACAGTAATTATTTTATTGGTAGATATTTGCAGGACTTTTACTTAGTTAGTGGTATTATTGCACTAAAAAGTATGTGTGTTTACCTCCAAATAGTGGATAACAATTAAATTTGTAAGTGGTGTATAGGATATGCGGCTAGATTTAATAATAATGTAAGATAGAAACGAGTAGACAATGATATATATATATATATATATATATATATATATATATATATATATATATATATATATTAATAAGTAATGGCAATAGAAACTAGAGAGGAAGAGTTATCCAATGCTGTGCGTTGGTCCGGTTTGGAGTGAGCTTCCTTTAGCCTAGCCAAAGTACTTGAAGAAATAATTATGATCCTTTTGTTGATTACAATTTGTTGAATAGTGAAAAAGCTAACCTAAAAAAGATGGGGTAGCCCTCTATTTATAGGTAATCATAAATGCGCCTTAGTACAATGTTAAAAGTCTTTCTAAAAGAAAACCCTAAAATGGATAAGGCTGATCCGTACGGTCTGACACTCGTACCGTTGTCAGCGCAGATAGTGGAACGGTTTGGTGACGCGTGGCCGCTCCATAACTGATGATCCGGACCTATATCAAATATGCCCATTTAGGCTCAGGTCTACCGTGTCCGGTAAAATACCTTCGTCGTTGAAGTAGAGTGGAACACTTTCGTGCCCATTCGGACCTGTCTTTTACTCCGGTAACATCGGAGCCAAGTTAACTCGATTTTTACCGTATACAGATAGTCCCCACACTTTCCAGATCAGAGTTTCCCTGAAGTGACGGGAAGTGGAAAAGACCCTTCCGGTGACTTCCTTAATAAGTTTAATCATGCCTCGAAAATAAGAGGGAATCGTAACGTCTCTTTACGTCTCGTCCTTCTGACTTCAGCCACGTGTCTCATTCCGAATGGCCAACTTCGGTAATCGCCTCAGGGTCACGTCACTTCAAATCACTTCTCATTAAATTTCGGACACGTGTCCTTTCTCGATTGGTCGGCTTCGGTAACCGTCACGGTGATCCGTCTATATAAGGGAGTTACAGTTGCATTTTTTACTTTTCACCTCTAACTTTCATCTTTTCTTAACTCCGCTTCTTTGCTTTATCTATTTCGTGATCTCTAAATCTTCTTATCTTCACCAATCAAGTCTTCAAATCTTCATCTCTTTTAAACCAAACCTTCATATCTTCAAGCCCAGGCCTTCATATATTCATCCAAGCCTTCAAATATTCATTCCAAGCCTTTGTATCTTCATATTTACTCTTCATAAATTCATACTTGATTAAAATGTCAACAAACACCGACTCTACCTCCCAGAACATATCCTCGGTTTCTTCTCCGAATGTCGAACCTGCTTCCAAACCCGGGGGTAAAGTACCTCTTCAACCGATGGCTAAAGACATAATACCGTTGAAGCCTAATTATAACTACGAATTTACTGTTGAAAAAGCAGTGCAGACATCGGACCGGGGTTTTGATGTGAGGCGCTACCCCTCGTCAATCAAAGAAAATCGCCTTCCTCGAGTTCGGGCCGAGTGTGGATGGGACAAACATCCGGTACAAGTTTTTGCTCTCGATGATGACGAATTCGTTACCGACCATAAGGAAGGGTTTTTAGATGTTTATACGTATTCGTTTACTCTCAAGCCCGACCCCTCGATTAATCCGGTTATTCTCGAAATGTGCCGGACGTATAATGTGTGCCTCGCCCAAATTGGCCTGAATATCTGGAGGATCATGGCTTGCCTTCGTCTTTTGGCGAACAATGTCAATAAAGAGTTTACGTTGGCGCATTTTATTAGATTTTATTGCCCGAGGATCTTTCGCGAGGGTGTGATAAAGGTCTCCAAACGAGGCCGAAACCCGATCCTTTCCTGTGTCGACGAGGATAGAGACCGAGGGTGGCTCGAGTATTTTGTCCGGGTTAGGACCGCGCATATCATTCCGGCTAAGTACATGCCTTTTCCTGAAAAATAGAAAGACAAAAGTGAGTTTCTTAGATGTGTTTCCTTCGCGTATATTCGAGCATTTGTTTTATCTTCCTTTTCTGACTTTTTCAATATTATAGCTGAGACATGGATTCCTAATGCCATTATCGGTTTTCCCGAGTGGATTGAAGCAATCATCGGCCAACATAGGCCCGAAGAACGGACATGGGCAGATTTGTCCCGTGACCGGTGGGTTTCGCAGAACCACGATAGTCTTTTCTTTCCCTTGATCTTTCACACATTTTTTTTCGTTCCGTCTTTTCTTCATTTAACCTTTGTTTCCTAGGTTTGGGAAAAGGTTCCGTGGACCCTCGACCTGCACTAACGGATGAGCCCGCAACACCGGGCTCAGATTTTGACATATCAAGGTCATCTCAGCTCATTACCACTGCTGAAAAGATAAAGAGGAAACCCTCAATGAAGGGCCAAAAGAAGAAAAAAAAAGGTCGAGGGACGATGTTCGGGGTCTGAGGGACGAAACTGAACCCAACATGATGATTCGAAGAGTCGCGTCGGTACCCTCCGTTGCTGCTACTACCGGGTTCGAGACTGCTCCGGTCGAGGTTTCGACTCCGATTACAGGTAGGGAGGATGAGGTTCCTTTTCCTCCAGTAACCGAGTATATCTAAGCTCCGATTTCACTAAGGTCCGTTAAATTTATTGATATTTCAGGTGACACTTCACCCGAGGCGGCGCCCTTGGTAAAAAATCCTAGAAGGACTGGCCCAACTTCAGGGACTGAAACGGACCGAAGGGTTGAAATGGCTCAAGAGGTCGAGATTACTGTGGCTACCGACCCACCGCCAAGTGTCGAGCCAGCTACTACGGCTATGGTTCCAACAACTGCTGATGCCGCTCCAGCTTCGCCTCCTGCTCCTTCTTCGGGACCGGAGAACCTTGATAACATGCTTGCCGGTACTCCTCCTGCTATGAGGGAAGCTTCGGGATTCGGTCACCTCTGTATTCCTCAAGCCACGAGGGTTGCCAGTCGATCTACTGAATCAGGTTCGAGATACAAACTTGTAGATATTTTCCGAGCCCCGAGTGTAGAATCGAGGAGGACTAGGTCGGCCGTGGTCACCGTCCCTGAGGACTGCAGCTTTTTATCACGTCCCGTGGGGGTTGCAAGTTATTTAAGGCCTCTTGTTTCAGATTCGGACAAGAAAAAGTTGGAAGGACACCCATGGCAATGTCTTATAAACGAGGGCATGCATACTGGCAATCGGGTAATCATTTTTATGCGTTTTTACAGCATCGATGTATGATTCCTCATTTTCGTTTAACAATTTTTATATCTTCATTTTTTTTACTTTTGCAGAGTGTCGTGCTCGTAAATAAAGGTTCATTCGAGCCCAATACTTAGTGGATGATTTGAAGGCCTAGCTAGATGCTTAGGGTCGGGAGACCGAGAAGTTCAAGCTTCTCTTGCAGGAAAAAGAGGATGAACTGAGCCGGGCAGTCGCTCCCCTGGATCTTCAATCCGAGCTTAAGGCAGCCAAAGCTGAGGACCTCCGTTTAAAAGCCGAACTCGATGATGCTGTCGAACAGAACAAGCTCCCGGACGGTGATAACAAAAACCTTAGTCGGGAGAATGCAAATTTTGCTACCAAACTCGATGAGTTTGAGGCTACTATCGCCCAACTAAGAAGAGAGCTTAACTCGACCAAGGTCGATGCTGAGAAAGTGATAGAAAGGTCCTGGCAGCTCGAAGCCTAGAGAACCGCTGAGAAGGAGATGGTGAGGATAATCGAAGAAAAGGCCGAGACTCACGCCCCGATTAATGATGAGCTTAAGATTCAGCTTGAGGATACTATTGCGGCCAACGATACTTTTCACACTGAACCGACATCTGTCAATGAGGTTCGAATTACTCTAATTGATGTGAAGTCTGAGTTAGAGGAGAAGCTGAAGAAAGCTGAGGCCGACCTGGATGAAGCTTTTAATGATATAGTGCCGCCGAGGCTCGTTCTACACTCTTAGCTGAGCATGAACAATGGAAATCCTGAAGGATGACCCTCGAGCAAGTTGAACGGGGCATGGAGAATATCTCAGCTCATATACTCGATGCGAGGATGATCGAAGACAAAGCTAAGAAAGCTCTCGAGGATAGTTCCGGGGATGATTCCGGAGAGACCCTTTTTGAGAACTCGGGCTCATCTCATACTGAGTAAAATAGGGCCTGTACGAGCCTTTTTTTTTGGTTTTGATCATCTAAAATTCTTAGTGTAAAGCTTCGGTTTGCTAAGGCATATACGAAATGCATATTTCCTTTTTGCCATCATTTTCTTCGATCTTTAAGTCGAATATAATTTATAATATCTGCTTTGAATGTTTGCTTCGTAATGAGTGACCGGGGCTGGGCCCTAAACCTTTTATCCGAATTAAGAAATCTTAACCCATCGGTTGTAGGCTTCATTTTGTTCGGCTTACCTCTGACCGAAGGTTTATAAATGGCTTACCCGCAGGGCATTTTTATGCTCTGTGAATTCAGACGTCTCTGAATCACCTAGGGCATTCAAGTCGAGGTCTTTAATTATTTGATCTTCTTCCGACTATTTGTTTTTAGTGGGTTAGGTTCGGGTACCATAAACTTTGTGCCTTTGTCAATTTTATGATGACAGTCCCCATTTGTGTGTTAAAAGAGAAATGGGTTCGGTTAACTACAACTAGGGGTGTTCATGGTTCGGTTTGGGTCGGTTATTGATTAAAACCATAACCAAACCAATTTAGTCGGTTTTTAAATTTCTAAAACCATAACCAATCCAAATAAAATAATAACCACTGGTTTGGTTATTGTCGGTTTGGTTCATTTTGGTTCGATTTTTCGGTTTATGACTAGCAGCCATAAGACTTATCAATAAAACATTAAAAAGTTGAAAAAGACATGTCTTTTTTTGGTTCGAATGATAACTTTTATTTATAGTTTAAGGTGAAACATACATCATAGAAACATTTTCATTATTAGTGATAGTGTAGTACTCAAATTACCCAAAGTTGCTAAACTATTACATATAAAGCTAAAAACTAACTTAGTAGTGGCTGCATCATTTTTGTCATCTTAATACACATACCTGAAAATAAAGTAGAGCATATGAGCTTTTAGTTGTTGTTACAAACATACATATTAATTAAACATATAGACTACCTAAAATTAAAATTAAAATGAAAATATATGAAATAAAAAAAAATTATATAATGATCCCAAACTTTGGGGCAGTACTTGCATTTTGCCCTCAATTCTCCCATTTTCTTAAAAAAACTTTGTGTAATGATCCCAAACTTCAGATGTTTTTCTATCATTATCCTCAAGGCTAGGGTCTCGACTACACAAAGTTGTTCTTTTCTGCTTTTTAGGAAGATTACCCACAAAGAAGTATTAGGGCATTACTATGTGCTTGAGTTGCAGTAAATGCTGATGTTACTGAAGTATCTTCTATATAAGAACCTCTAAATTTACAACCTCTGTCCTTTTCATATGAAAAATATTAGAAGTCTAGGACTCATTCAAACAAGAAAAAAAAAAGGTATAAATTCAAAAAAAAAAAAAAAATCAAGTGGCTGACAAAGAAAGGCTAAAAATTTAAGTTAAAGGCATCAGACTCTAACGTGAGCTTCTGTTAATAGGTTTACACTTAAAGAGTTAAAAGACTTAAAGACATGGGCTTGGACATATTCTTAAAAACATGGGCCTTAAACAATCATGTGAAATAAGTAGATCAAAAATTAAATTAATGATTAAAAGGTATAAAATATTTATAATTATTTATGAAAAACTAATATTATACATATAAATAATTATAAAATTTATGTATATAATTTATCGGTTTGGTTCGGTTATTTATTCGGTTATTTTTTAATAGAACCATAACCAAACCAAATATTATCGGGTTTTAAAATTTAAAACCAAACCAAACCGAATGTCGGTTTTCTTATTCGGTTTGGTTAAATTTTCGGTTTGGTTTTGGTTTTAACCAAAACTATGAACAGCCCTAACCACAACCTTTTTGCCTTGGTCAATCTTATGACGACAGTCTCCAGTCGAGGGTTATATTTAACAAAAGAACGAATTTAGGACATACTTTACGGAAGTATTTATCTTCATATTTCACATGTTTATCTCATACAAAGCTACGGATTTCACCCGATCCATTCTGCTCTTTGTCATAGCAATACTACCCGGGCACGATTCGTTCAATCGTTTGGCCCTTATATTGAAACCTAATACAAAAGGTTCGGGTATTTAGAAGAAAAAAAATTGTTCGGATCTTGACTTCGTTTCTTGTTTTGCTTCGGTGAGCTCTTCTTCAGTCTTGGTGGGGGCCTAGTAGTCCCCTAGTGTTTGTTCGAGAAGTATGAATGGGGAAACACTATCCAGTCACCGGTGTTTATCTGGCCTTGGACTTATGGGCTCTTAGCCTCATCTTTATAGGGTAACACATTGTACTTATTGTCTCGTTAAAAACCTTGCCGGGAAACCCACTTGGAAACAAAATCGGGCTAAGGAAAAGAGTGCAACACGTGTTTTCAGACCTAGTTCTAATACCTTCGGAATTTATCTCGATATGACTTCTGCAACAAAAGGATAGGAGAGAATTTTTAAAATAATCACAAAGGTTATCGGACCATACCTCAGCAATAGTATTTCTTCAAATGCGTTACGTTCCAGTTGTTGTGTAGCCATTGACCGTCTACGGTTTCCAACTGATACGACCCTTTGCCCGTTATTCCGGTTACCTTATACGGTCCTTCCCAGTTCGGGCCCAATTTTTCATCATCGGGTTCTTAGTGTGCAGGGTAATTTTTCGGAGTACTAAGTCCCCAACTTGGAAATGCCGAAGGTTTGTCCTTCGGTTGTAGCACCTATCCATTCGCTGCTTTTGAGCTTCTAAACGGACCAGCACATTTTTACGTAGTTCTTCCGTTAAGTCAAGTTTTACGGCCATAGCCTCTTCGTTTGGCCCGTCGGCGGCGTACCGAAACCGTAGACTCGGTTCACCAACTTCTACAGGGATTAGAGCCTCAGCCCCGTAGACTAATGAAAATGGCATTTCTTCCGTGCTTGACTTTGACGTCTTTCTGTAGGCCCATAATACCTCCGGTAGCACTTCCTTCCATTTGTGCTTTGACGTCTCTAACCGTTTTCTTAGATTTTGAATTATGGTTTTGTTCGTGGATTCTGCCTGTCCGTTTGCACTCGGGTGATACGGAGTTGACATAATCTTTTTGATCTTCAATCCTTCGAGGAAGTTATTAACTTTATTGCCAATGAACTGAGGACCATTATCACAAGTTATCTCGGCTAGGATGCCGAACCGACAAATAGTATGATCCCATATGAAGTTAATAACCTCCTTCTCTCTAACTTTCTCAAAAGCCTGCGCTTCAATCCATTTTGAAAAGTAATCAGTCATAAATAAAAAAAAAACGAGCCTTACCTGGGGCCCATGGCAGAGGACCGACGATATCCGTTCCCCATTTCATAAATGGCCAAAGGGACAAGACCAAGTGCAGTAACTTCCCCGGCTGATGTATCATCGGCGCATACTTTTGGCACCCATCACATTTACGGACAAAGCTTTTCGAGTCTTCCTCCGAACTGATGATCTTCCGAACTGAGGCTTCCGCGCCGGAGTGGTTACCGCGGGTTCCTTCATGGACTTCTCTCATCACATAGTCCATTTCTCCGGCCCCAAGCATTTAGCCTGAGGTCCAAAAAAAGACCGGCGATATAACTGATGGTCTACCAAACAGAATCGGGCCGCTTTGGTTCGAAAAGACCTCGATTCTTTTGGGTCGTTTGGGAGTTTTCCGTCGCGTAAGTAGTCGTTTTATTTGTTGCGCCAATACCATTTCAGACCCATTGCATTTGTCTCGGCATGACCATTTTCCACTGCCGAGTTCATCAATTGGACGACCGTGCCAGAATTGAACTCTTCCGCTTCAACCGAGGATCCTAAGTTGGCCAATGCATCCGCCTCGCTGTTCTGCTCCCTCAGTACGTGCTGCATGGTCCATTCTTTAAACTGATGCAATATTACTTGAGTTTTTTCCAAGTATCTTTGTATTCGTTCATCCTTGACCTCGAAGACGCCATTAACTTAGTTCACGACCAGCAGAGAGTCATATTTTGCTTCGATCACTTCGCCCCCAAACTCCGAGCGAATTCTAAACCTGCAATCATAGCTTTCTTGAAGCACTTACTAGTTTTGGCATTTTTTAACCCAAATGGCATGACATTGTAACAATAAGTCCCATACCGGGTAATAAAAGAAGTTTTGTCTTGATCCTCCAGGTGCATCCGGATCTGGTTGTACCCGGAGTAGGCATCAAAGAAACTTAACATCTCATGCCCGGCTGTCGCATTAATCATTCGATCGATGTGAGGCATGGGGAACGAATCTTTCGGGCATGCTTTGTTTAGATCTTAATAATCAACACACATTCTAAATTTATCACCATTCTTCGGCACCACGACGACGTTAGCTAGCCAGTCCGGGTATTTTACCTCCCGGATAGAGCCTATTTTTAAAAGCTTTGTTACCTCATCTTTTACGAAGGCATGTTTTGACTCGGCAATTAGTCTTCTTTTCTGCTTCACCGGAGTGAACTTCCTATCGAGGCTGAGCTTATGTGTTGTTACCTCCAATGGCACACCTGTCATGTCTATATGGGACCACGCAGAACAATCGGCATTAGCTTGAAGAAATTTAATTAACTTATTCCTGAGCTCCGAGGTTAACCCGTGCTCAGGTATACCTTTCTATCCAGTAGATGTACGACCAAAATGATCTGTTCCAACTCCTCCACGGTAGATTTGGTCGCATCCGAATTATCCGGTAATATGAACGATTTGGGCACACCGAAATCATCGTCTTCACTACCCAGGTATGTTTCCTTCTGCTCCTCATTCGAGCCTGTATTCTTTAATTGCTATTTGGCGTTCTTATCTTTGAGTGGCTCGCTATCCCTTTGATCCAGTTTCTTTGAAACGAAATGAGCTTCTTCGAACTCGAACATTTCCCTTGCTGCGGGGTGCTCGCCAAGGACAGTTTTTATCCTTTTCGGGGTGGGAAACTTCAACAACTGGTGTAATGTCGATGGTACTGCCCTCATGCTATGAATCCATGGTCTGCCAAGTAAAGTATTGTATTTCATATCCCTGTTGATGACGTAGAACACTGTCAGTTGTATAGTCCTGTCGACGTTGACCGGCAAAGAAATTTCTCCCTTCGTAGTTTCACTTGCCATATTGAATCCACTGAGCACCCGAGCTACCGAAACAATCTGGTCCAGTAATTTCAGTTGCTCCACCACTCTCCATCGGATAATGTTGGCCGAACTACCTAGGTCAATCAAAATATGTTTAACCTGAGATTTAAAAACAAGAATAGAAATTACCAATGCATCATTATGCGGCGGAATGATGCCTTCTGCATCCTCATCGTTGAAGGAGATGGAACCCTCGGGTGTGTAATCCAGAGTCCGTTTTTCTCGTACAATCGAGACCTTTGTTGTTTTCATCACAGGTCCTCGTGGTGTATCCGTTCCTCCGATTATCATATTGATTACATGCTGAGGCTCTTCGAGCACGACCTTTTTGTGATTTTCCCTTCCTTTATAATGGCTTTTGGCTCGCTCACTCAGGAATTCTAGAAGGTGACCATTTTTCAGCAACCGAGCCACCTCTTCCCTTAGTTGGCGACAGTCCTCGGTCCTATGACCATGAGTCTCATGATACTCACACATCACGTTCGGATCCCATTGGGCTGGGTCGGATCTCAACGGTCTTGGCCACCTGGCTTCTGTGATATGACTAATAGCCGAGACAAGGTCTAATGTGTTGATGTTGAAGTTGTACTCTGATAACCTCGGTATATCTCCATTGTTGACTGAACTACCTGCATCACTTCTAAATAACAACCCTCGGCTGTTTGACCCACGATCAGCTCACTTATCGCCTTTACTCGAGAGATAGCTGGGGTCGTTTCTTGTTTTATCCAACCTGAAGCTGGATTTCTCTGGTTGAGAATATGGTCGATGTCTTTCCCTCGATGCCCATATCTCCGGTTCACAATTTCTTCTCGACTTTTCAGAGCTCCTGCTTCCATTCACTGGACTCGGGGGGAGTTCAAGTTGATAATCTTCTACCCGAATCTTGGACTCGTACCTGTTATGGACATCTGCCCAAGTTACTGCCTCGTATTCCAATAAGTTCTCCTTTAATTTGAATGAGGCAGTTGAGCTTCGGGGATGGAGCCCCTTAGTGAAAGCTTGTGCCGCCCATTCTTCCGGGACCAGGGGAAGTTCTATCCATTCCCTTTGGAACCGATTCACGAATTCACGTAGCAGCTCATCATCTCTTTGGGCGATCCTAAAAATATCCTCTTTTCTGGCCTGTACTTTATTAGCCCCGGCATAGGCTTTGATAAACGCATCTGCGAGCATCTCGAATGAAGTGATGGAATGCTCGGGCAGATGGTCGTACCAAGTGATAGCACTTAAATAATGTTGAATATTTGCCTATTTTTATTTACATATTTTATATTTTCTCTGATTAATTTTCTATTTTTACAGGTAAAATGTGCTTTCCTGAAGAGAATAAGTAATTTATAACAGAAGCCGGACAAAAAGAGAAAATTGCAAGGTTGATACACAAAAGATAGAAAAGATGAGAAGTTCATATATTACATCGAGCTCAATGATCAATGTCTGCAAATGAGCTAAAGAAGAGTTAAAGCCTGCAACGTGCTATACATTTTAAAACCTATAAAAAGAGGTGCTGAGATACAACCAGGGGACACACTTTTCAAGAGATATCAAAAAGTTTTCTTTTCTACTTTTTAAGTTGCCTTTCTCTACTTGTTTTGAAAAGTCTTCATAGAAGAAAAGAAAGGGCTCACTTTGGAAAATCATTCTCTTGTAGGAAGCTAGATTCAAGAAGTAATTTTAATACGTAGGAACTTCCTTAATGAAAAAGAATTCTCAACAGTGAAGCTTACCTTGGGATGTACTATGAAGAATTCAAGAAGCTGTGTTGTCAAAAGGGAGATAATATCGTGAAATAAAATTACTATATATATTTTGTTTTTAACGTCATTTGTTGCTACTCACTATTATGCACTATATTGTGTCGTCTTTTACATTCTTATCTTGCAAAAAAATGAACTAATTCTTTAACAGTTGGAAATATGATGGATCTAATTAATTAAATTGGGATACAATAAGCCTAATTACTTGCTACTGATTGTATAATTTATCTCTTTTACCTTATTATATCAATTTTTATTTGCGAAAAAGAAATTAATGTAATGAATTATATTAATTTTGGTATCCGAAATGAGTCATCTTTAAATCTAAGAATTATAGCAGGTATCTCCTTGTAATCATTTTATAATTATATATCTAAAATGAATATAATTTATGAATTATACGATTTAATTATATTCGCAAGAAATAATTAATTCGCCAAAGGATTCGTATCTCAATGAAATTAACAAGTGAAATCACAATTTCCAACATCTTTTCCATTTGGTAAATTCTAATCACGATACTTTAATTTTATTACTTTCATAAGGATTATCAAGCGAAAAGTCATTATATTTTTACGGTAGTAGTCAAGGTAGAGCATTAAATATTTCAATCTCTGTGGGATCGATATCTTTCTATACTATTATTTGACAGAGTACGAGTTAAAATATATATACGCCAGATACTCATCAACCAAGTCAATGCTCCTTTGGACAATGTTTCACCAAACTTTTTCAACAATACCAACTCTATTTCATCCTCCTCGACATCGTTGCCTTTTATGGCACAAGTGTACGTGGTCACATGCTTCTGCGGGTCTGTTGTCCCATCATATATACTTTGAAATATCCGGCATTTTGAACCTCTTCAGAATTAACTTTGGGGCCGGACTCGGAGGGAAAGGCCTTTGAATGTATCTCTTTGAATCTGGTCCCTTCAAGATCGGAGGCGCTCTCGGGATCTGATCCACCCGAGAGTTATATGTTTCCACTCTTTTCTCCGTTGAATCAACCCGTTTTGCCAAAATTTCGAGCTTCTTCAAAACCTCGGTAGATGAATCAGGCCCGGATCCGTTGCTCTCGACTATCCGTACTTCCTCTCGCCTTGGTTCGGTAACCCCTTTTGGCTTTGTCGAAGCTACTTTGTCGTCTTTGCTTTGAAGCTGAGCTATAGCAACCCCTTTTTCGGCTATGGCGGTCCCCTGTTCCTGCAACATTTCAAATATTAAATGTAAGTTAATCTCATCCAGTATATCTGGTGTTTTCTGGCCTTGAGCCTCAGACAAAGTAATTGAGTTATGGGTATTCCAAGGATCTGTGGCCGGAAGGGCGGCATTCTCCTGATTGACGGTATTCTACCGGTTGAGGCCTTGTCTTGAGTTGACAGCATTTGGGTCGGCCGGATCCGCAGGCGGGTTCCGTAACCCACTGTTGTTTTCATTTTCAGCAACTATCTCGTTGTTGTTCACATGCCCGGAATGACCGCTGCTTGCCATTTCGTACGTTTTCGATGCAAATCTGCAAATTCTCAAACAGCAAGTGAGAAAAGAAGTAGCAAAAGACTAAACCACCACTATTATCCTATGCTCCACGGTGGGCGCCAAACTGTTTACCCCTAAATAGTGGATAACAATTAAATTTGTAAGTGGTGTATAGGATATGCGGCTAGATTTAATAATAATGTAAGATAGAAACGAGTAGACAATTATATATATATTAATAAGTAATAGCAATAGAAACTAGAGAGGAAGAGTTATCCAATGCTGTGTGTTGGTCCGGTTTGGAGTGAGCTTCCTTTAACCGAGCCAAAGTACTTGAAGAAATAATTATGATCCTTTTGCTGATTACAATTTGTCGAATATTGAAAAAGCTAACCTAAAAAAGAAAGGGGTAGCCCTCTATTTATAGGTAATCATAAATGGGCCTTAGTACAATGTTAAAAAGCCTTTCTAAAAGAAAACCCTAAAATGGATAAGGCTGATTCGTACGGTCTGACACTCGTACCGTTGTCAGCGCAGATAGCGGAACGGTTTGGTGACGCGTGGCCGCTCCCTAACTGATGATCCGGACCTACATCGGATATGCTCATTTAGGTTCGGGTCTACCGAGTCCGGTAAAATACCTTCGTCGTTGAAGCAGCGTGGAACACTTTCATGCCCATTCCGACCTGTCTTTTACTCCGGCAACATCGGAGCTAAGTTGACCCGATTTTTACCGTATACAATGTGCTCTGAAAGTCATGCAGTGATAAAAATAAACTTTACTTGAGAGATCAAATCACCCCCAACCAGACACGCATGCACGAGAACAAACTTTTATAAGCATGCTTGTATCTCCGCCACACATGGAAAAAATGGAAATGATATACAATTAGTTCGTTTGACTGTTAAAAAAGAAAACAAAACAAAATTGAACTTTAATTTATGGTTATCCACTGATGCTTTTAAGCGTGATAAACATATTTAAACATTGAACTTGCAAAGTAGATCTGTTGAAGTGTCGCTTCACAGTCATGTCTTTAATTTGTCATTTTATTTAATAGGGTTCATGCATGTTCAATTTTTCATATTTCACTTTCATTGCTTGTATTCAATGATTACTGTACAAACTTTGCAGTACATGAGAAGTACGTGCCACCAACATTTTAACACAACATCCAAATACTTTTCATAACAGTGTCGGATCTAGAATTTGGAGATGGCTATAATCCGAATTCGAAATTTTATTACAACTCATTCAATTAATTGCGTTCAAAATCTTTTACTTATACCTTATTTAGTAAAAAATTTAACAAATATAAAAAGTTTAAGCCAAAATTATTGATTTTTTAACTGAACACGTAACTAAAACACTATATCCACCCGCCTTTGTAACTCATCTAATGTTGAGACTTTAATTTTTAGCAATAATGAGGCTGATGCTTGGAATACCATGTTTATTTTGGTGTCGTGATAGAAGTTGTGGCTTTCAAGTCATGACGATTAATGTAGTGGGTCTTGTTATGTTTTTTTTGTTTTTTAAATTTTTTTTTGTGCCTTGAAAAACAGGTGTAACATCATTATAAAATAGCCGGATATATTATTTTCCAGCTTGAGTGACCTTTAAGTGAAATAACATAATATAAATGATTTTTTTGATGCAAAAGAAAGATAAGTGATTTTATTCATCTATTTTCAAATTCAGTACATAACTAACTTGCGACATAGAGAGTAAATTAGATTGAGACTTTTTGCCCTATAATGAGATTGATGCTTCGATTATCATGTTTTCCGTAGTTGTGTTAGAAGACGTTATTACGTAAAACGAAAAGAAAAAAAAGCACTCTTAATTGACATGTCGAACTGTATTTATCAATGGTTAATAATAGATGTAACTCTTAACTTATATAATGAGGTGAAGGCCCCAAGTTGGCTGCATAATCTTTTGTTACACGGACGAATCTATAACTCTGTTAATCAATTACCATATTTAACAGATAAGAATTGAGGAAAAGATCGAATGATCGATATATATATACTAGACGTCCTAGGCCCGTGCTGCGCACGGGCCCAACACTTTAAATTATAGTGCATCTATATGTATGTAATTGTCTTTGAATAGTGATTATATATATATATATATATATATATATATATATATATATATATATATATATATATAGACTATATATATATATAGACTATATATTATGTTCAAAACACGATTAATATAACATTGTAATTTGTGCTCCGTATCTAAAATTTTATTATATTAATGTTTGCTACGAATACAAAATCGGCAAATTTATTAATATTTTTTAAAAGAGAAGACTTGTTTAAAAGGAAACTATTTTCCTCTCTTTGAAATAAAACAATAGCAATATTTAAGCATTAGTTGATATTTTCAATTTTAATTCGATTAATTTAAAGGTGTAAAATACTTATTATTTTTTATCAAATTTTGATTTGGATAATTCTAATTCAAATTATTAAATTAATTTTACATGTTTAAAACGAAACAAAATAGAAATTGATTTTCTATTTAAATGATGAAATACTATTTTTTAATTTTTGGTAAATATTCTCGGTTTAGCTCATTTTACTTGTCATGTTGTCTTTTGCATGGTTTTTTAAGAAAACGTCAATTAGAATTATAATTTGACTAATTTAATTTATTCATTATTTGATCTCTATTTGATTTTTTTTTATGACATTAATCTCTTTTCACATTATTCTATCTTATATTAAATTTAAATATTTTAAGCATATTTATTTTAGTGAACATAACAAATAAATGACATGGCGGAATAGCAAATACAACAGTTTAATATTTAGATTAGATCTCAGGCTAATATATAAAAAAAAATTGTATGGTTTGACTGCTTAACTTTTTGAAGAAAAGTAGTTTCATTTGCTCCCACTAATGGATTGATACGCACGTGGCAATGAATCCGTCATTATTGACTTAATGAGATACTTTGGAAATTAGTGTTTACTACGAATACAAAGTCCTTTTTTTTTTTGGACATTATTTTTTTTTAATATGAGGTTCATTTTTTTTTTTATATTACTTGATTTTGTTAATATGAGGTCCATTTTTTATATTGTTTGGTGTTGTTTAGTATGGGCCCACCCTTTTGGACATTATTAGTTTGCACTATTTTTATGCATAATATATATATATATATATATATATATATATATATATATATATATATATATATATATATATATACTATGTTCAAAACACGATTAATATAACATTTTAATTTGTGTTCCGTATCTAAAACTTTATTATATTAGTGTTTGCTACGAATACAAAGTCTGCACGTTGTTTTTTTATATTGTTTGTTTTTTTAATATGGGATTCACTTATTTTTTTTTATATTGCTTGATTTTATTAATATAGGGTCCAATTTTTTTTTCCCCGTGAGTTTGGAGATAATGGGTTCCATTTTTTTTACTTTATTTTTTTTTAATGTTCAAAACATGAATAATATAACATTGTAGTTTGTGCTCCGTATATAAAACTTTATTATATTAGTGTTTGCTACGAATACAAAATTTGCACATTGTTTTTTTACATTGTTTATTTTTTAATATGGGATTCACTTTTTTTTTATATTGCTTAATTTTGTTAATATGGGGTCCACTTTTTTTTTTGCCCGTGAGTTTGGAGATGGTGGGTTGCACTTTTTTTACCTCTTTTTTTTTTTTTTTTTTTTTAATATTGGTTAGTTTGTGTTTAATATGTGGGCTGACAACTAACATTGTAGTTTATGTTCCGTAGCTAAAACTTTATTATATTAGTGTTTGCTACGAATACAAAATCTACACTTTTTTTTTTTGACATTGTTTATTTTTTTAATATTGGTTGGTTTGTGTTTAATATGGGACCCAATTTGTTTTTTATATTGGTTAGTTTGTGTTTAATATGTGGGCTCACAACTAACATTGTAGTTTATGTTCCGTATCTAAAACTTTATTATATTAGTGTTTGCTACAAATACAAAATCTACACTTTTTTTTTTGACATTGTTTATTTTTTTAATATTGGTTGGTTTGTGTTTAATATGAGGACCCAATTTTTTTTTTTTTTAAAATATTAGTTGATTTGTGTTTAATAATATGTGGGCCCACAATTTTTTTGGTCCACAAACAGACGACCAAAAAGTGCACCAAAGTGGTGCTTCTATATAGTAGTAATAATTTATAGAAGGCAAAGTGTGTGATAGCCACATATTCTTTCAAGCATATCGTTTGTTGATAATTCAATGAAAGTGTGTGATTGTTTTTTTTCTTCTTCCTAAGTAGTTAGCACGTACTATAATATACCTGGAGCATCTTGATTTTTGATGCCCCTCCTGTTGCAGTGAATTGAAATTCTTTTTGTTTCATTTTATGGAGTAAATTTCTCAAATGTTCACTTAACTTAGTGAGATTGTATAGTAAAGTCATATATCTTGTTTATTATTAATAAAATCACTTAATTTATAATACCTTGTTTAAACATATTAACTTTTACCCAAAAGGCTACTATTTCTTGGCTGGAAAGAATACCTAAATTTGGCACGTTTTATTTAAATTTGCTTAAACTATTTTTAGTCCTAATTACTCTCTTGTTCTTGACCTTATTTTTTTTTAAAAAAAAAGTTGTTATCTCCTCAAACAATAACTGGTCCTAATTACCCCCATATTAATATGACGTGTAAAAAAATTCAAAATACCATTTCTTTTTATATTTAGTCATTTCAACGGCTATTTCCTTATCTCCTTCCATATGTCTTCTATATTCCTCTATTAAAATACAACTATCAATTTCCTTCTTTTACCAATTTACTTTTGAGGGGGTAACAATTATAGAAAATCCAGGAAATAAGGGGATAACTAGAATCAGTTATTGTTTGAGGGGTAAAATTATTAAAAAAAAAACAAAAAAAAAAAAAAACAAAGTAAGGGGGTAATTAGATCCAAGTATAATTTAAGAGGAATTTGAATAAACTGTGCCAAGTTTAGAAGGCTCTCTAGATATTGTGCCAAAAATTTCTGACAACAAACCAAGACAACAAATCCATAGAGATCTCTCAACCATAGTAATCCATGTGATATTGGCATCTACGTACCAATATTATAGAAAGTACTTATTTAAACAGACAACAAATCCATAGAGATCTCTCAACCTTTGACATTACGAAAACGAATTGGTACTGCGCATTCAATTATCCATCACTCCACTGAAAAAAAAAAAGGAATTGTTAAGTTAGACACTTTGTTTTATGTGCATATATTTGAGGGTTTTTTATTTTTATTTTTATTTTTTGTAAAAAATAATTCATATTGTTTTCCGGTGAAATCGGGTTTAACCAAAAAATCAGTTAGAGATTTGTTTTTATACGGTTCAAAGACAAGTGGGACGTATCCAATCCCGAGAACTCTTTATATGAGCCCAGTCTGGAGGACTTTGGATCGTGATAGAGTTTAACAAGCAACAAAGATCGTTTCATAAGATTTAAATAGCTAAAAAATGACTAGAAAGTGATGATTCCGTGTATATTGCTTACAAAATAATAATGGGACTACAAATGGTGAGCTCAAGAGGATGAAATAGAAGATGCCTCTTCCTTCCGCCCGAAGCTACCTTATATAAGCCAAAGCAAGACTTTTCAACCCTAACGTTTGAGTGATGTGACTTGATTGTGGCTTAACGTGCTTCCTTACTGCGGCACACTAATCAAGGCCTGCAGACATTTGACCTAAGTTGGTGGGGTGGGAGTCCAGCTGTATAGCACCCTCGGCCTCCTTAATCATCCGGTCATGCGGCCTAGCCCCGGGAGCATGTTTAGACCAATACACATATGTCAAAAATATTTTTAATAGTGAATATATGACCTTATCTAGTGGAGATCCTCATTGCCTTCGTCAAAAGTAAGAATTCTAAGGGTTTTTTTTTTGTTTTTGTTTTTTGGGGTGAAACGACGAAATTTTATAGAAGCATTAAAAGAAAAGCAAGGGTTTATGCTTTATAAATTTGCCAACTTCAAAATGTAGCAGCGAATGGATACTTTTCTTATTAAAAATTATGCAAACGGCATAACCTAATGTTTAGTCCTACAGATAGTTGCTGGAAATTTGGCTTTTCGATGAATTATATTTTCTAAATAGTTAACCATGCAGTTTAGTAATTTTAATGAGATAAATTTATAGTAATATTTTGTGACTTTAGTGATATAACAGGTAAATTTCATTGACATCAACGAGACAAAATATGTTACTCTACTTATACAAGAGATAAAATTTGGTGACCATGTGTCATGTGTGACGAGGTGGGGTCAAACTTCCAGTCTTCACTCCCAATCTAGACAATGATTTCTTAATCTTTTAAAATAAAATTTTAAATACTTAAAAGCTAGAGAATAACAATAATAAATTATACTCTAAATTAATTTTTTATAACTAAAAATATTTTTAAATTTTAAAAAAAGAAAACTAAGTTGTGGTTAGAAATAAATCGGAAAGGGAAAAAAAAGATAGGAAAAGCGTCAAATATTTCCTTTTATTATACAAAAATGATCAATTTTACCCTTTCGTTATTTCTATCCATAAAAAAATACCCTCAACATTACCCTAGTGACTCAAATATATTCTTACTCCTTTAAGATTGTCCAAGGTGAACTCCACTTCCACATGACACTAATATTTGGTGGGGTGGATGCCATGTACCATGCCACCTCAAAGTCCCAACCCATTTCACCCCTCCCTCCACTTTTTCTACCACCAATAGCACAATTGACACTACAAGAAAGAAGACATTTGCCAACAATTTTTTTTTGTTGCCATAGATAGACTATTGTTGCAAAAAATACGTTTAGCAATAACATTTTTTTTTTGTTGTTGCATAAACTTTTCCCATCGGTTGATATTGCAACAATGTGCAAAAACTTTTTTGTTGTTGTCAAAATTACTTTTTGCAACAGTGAAGAGGCCCTCAACTAAAAGATCATAAGTTTCATTCTCAATACTATGGCAACAAAAAAAAGTTTATTTTTAAAAAATTCATCATATATGCCAACAATAAAACTAAATTGTTGCCAAATATTGAATTTTGCCAACTATATTATTTTTGTTGCCAAAAGAACTGTTGCCATTTATGTACTTTCATGTAGTGTGACTTCCCTGAATTTTTTTGGACCGTTAATTAGCACACATTTTATCCCACTATTTAGCTAATTAAAATATATATGCTAATTGATTTGCTTCAGATAAATAGTTGAATATTAGTACCAGAAACTTTTCCAATTTGTTCGTCCTGCCTCCACTTATCTAGAGACTGGAAGAAACTGGTGATTTTAATATTTAAACATCTGCCCGTGCTTTTCTATGTCCAATCCAATGATTTATTTACTTGTAGCGATTGAAGATTTTTCAAATCTTGAAATTTTAATTTATTTATTGATATATCAATGGGAGTAATGTACTAATTCATTTCCACCAATGATAATTTAAAATAGACAATAAATCTTATATGAGGCGTTGCCCATTGGTGTACCCTAGCTTATTAATGTTGTTGATCAGAGGTGAAATTAGTTTTGATGATTAGCTAATAAGTATAAGGAACCAGGTCCTTAGCAGGTCTCGTGGAGGAATTGGTTATGCTGACAATTGGGTTGCAGAGTATTACGCATATATTGAAGGACCAGGTCCTTAGCAAACGACTAGAGACGACTACTCATCAAAAGTTGTTGAGCAGATTCCAAATGCAAAAAAGATTCCTCGAGGAATTGGGTTTATGGGTTAAACGTGTGGATCAAGGAATACGTAATCAAAAGGGAAATATTGCTACACTTGCATAAAAGGAAAGAGCTTTGGAATTAGGAGTAAAATCGTGTGGAGGTCGAAACAAATAAGGAACCAAGTCCAAATAGAATTGAAATATTCCTTAACCAAATTCCTTTGGGAATCGGAGTGCAAAGCTTGGATGAATTCGACTATCACTCCTATATAAAGCACCACATTGATGCTATTGTCTCTTACGCAGTTCGCAAAGATTGAAATTATATTCTTGACAAATATCAGTCATTGTGAGGAGTACTTTGAGAGAGTCAAACAATTCAACGAGAGAACTTGTTCTACAAGAAGTTGCTACTTAGTTCTTGAGTTGTTAGGTTTGGGTTTGTTGTTCTTGAGTTGTAACCTATTTCATTTACTAGAAGTGTTGTAATAAGTGTTTATTGTAAAGGTTATTTAAAGCTTTATAGACTAGGGGATTAGTCTTGAAAGAGAGAGCTACAATTAGGTGAATTATAGAGGGAAAGGTACTAAGTTTATACTTTATAGTCCCTTTGATTATTGGGTTTGTAACCTAAAACTGCTTGAGTAAGTAAAAGTTTTGGGATAAATCCTACTGAGGTTAGTCATGATTTTTCACTCATTTGAACAAGGAGCTTTCCATTGTAAAATTTCCTGTGTTTTACATTCCAGAGTTTACTTCTTATTAGCATCTAAAGAACGTGACTCTTCAGCTTAGTAGATGGTAGCTAAAATAACAAATGCAAAGACATAAATAATAAGCAATTTGTTGAAAATACTGGTGCTTACAGAGAAGTTCTCTCTTGTATTCATTCTTGTGGCAATAAAATAATAGCTCATGCCTATTGGTGCTAATGATGGTTGTGGTGATGCAGGGGAAGGAGGTGCTAGTAGTGAAATAGGCAATAAGAAAAGCAGGGGTGAAATGAGGATGGGTTACAGTGCCAAAATATTATTGTCATGATTCACGTGAAATTGGGCGTTCACCTTTAACAATCATAAGACGGGCATATTTGAGCTACTTAACTAGATAATGTCACAAGTATTTTTTGTAGGGATAATATAATATTATAACATAGTCAAAGTTGATCAGTTGGCATAATAAAAATATAAATTTGATCCTTCCCCTAAAAGACTGTTTGGCTCTCCAAATAATACAGTAACAATAATGTCATAGTACAAAATACAACTATCATAGTAAAAACCAAAAAGATTCAGTACGAGGGGAGAAGGTGACATGCTAGTGCGGCCCCTGAGCCTGAGGTGCTTGTTTACCGGTGTTTTTTCGTCTAAAATTAAACAAGGTGGGGCATAAGCCATGAGGGCATTCAGAGAAGTAAGGACGAAATTGAAACATGAACCACAAATTGATAAGTCATTATGAATGTTCTTGGAAGGACCACCTTATAGAAAATATTACTGGGTCCCTATGAATTCGTTCATATTCATATATATGCATGCGTAGGGGTGTTCATGGTCCGGTTTGATTCGGTTTTTGGTTAAAATCAAACTAAATCAATTTAGTCGGTTTTTTTTTAATATTCAAACGAAACCAAACCATTATAGCATAAATTCTATCGGTTTCGGTTTTGTTGGTTTTATAGGTTCGGTTCGGTTTTTGCGGATTTTTCGGATTTTAAAAATATATTCATACAAAGAACCTTTAAATTAAATGGTAACGAAATACGGCTTTGACGTGATCCATTCAAATCTAAGAATCTTCTTTATTAATTCATTAACTTTATTTTGGTATAGGCCTATGGCTATGGGTATAGGAATTACAAAACATAACATCTACTTTTCATGATTCTAGTTACCTCCCTACATATAGCCTTTTGATATTACGCAATGCTCCGAAATTTTTGTTAGCTAGACTCATCGTGTTTATG
This sequence comes from Lycium barbarum, assembly GCF_019175385.1. Classification (NCBI taxonomy): domain Eukaryota; kingdom Viridiplantae; phylum Streptophyta; class Magnoliopsida; order Solanales; family Solanaceae; genus Lycium; species Lycium barbarum. The sequence goes on along the minus strand of NC_083340.1, from coordinate 137,021,952 downwards.
AAGCATTGAGAAGAAAGCACAGAAGTTAAAACGGAAAATGATAAACAGAACGACAAAGTCATCTACCAAATCTTTTTAAATTCTAATTGCCATTTTTTCCCCTTTAATTTGTTACGGATAAAATGCTAGTTTATTAGTAGTAATTCAGATGGCATGTAAAAGAGGGAATCGTAAAAATGGATAAGCGGAAACAATTTATTTTACCTTTAGTAAATTTTTATTTTATTTTACGTTAAACTTAAATGGGCTACACTTTTCTTTCTAATTATTTGAATTTATATTGGACTTGGTCTGAGCCAAAATTTTGAAGTCAAACCAAGCCGGTTTTCGGTTTATTAAGTCGGTTTGACTCGGTTTAACGGTTCGGATCGGTTTTTCGGTCTCATTTGAACACCCCTATGCATGCGGAAGTATCAAGATTTGAATTTTATGGATCTAATTTTTAAGATTTTTAGCATTGAACTTATAAAAAATTTAAAATTGTGACTTCACTTCATGTCTATTATTTATTGCAATTTTAATAAACTTTACACATAAATTTATAATTCATATCAAAAGTAGATAATGTTAAAAAACACACCGAAACTATCGCTTTTTTCGCGAGTTTCGCACCCAATTATTAACTGCTCCCTTTTCTTGCTTGAACTATCACCACCTATGTATTAAAACACACCGCAATTATTAGTTGTTCTCTTTTTCCTATCTGAAAACCATAAACACTATCATGTACGAAAAGAAAACAACTGATAGTTGAGGTGTGTTTTAATACATAAATGATACTAATTCAGGTAGGAAAAAAGAACAGCTGACGATTCAGGTAGGAAAAAAGAACAGCTGACGGTTCAGGTAGGAAAAAAGAACAACTGACGGTTATGTGTGAAACTCGCAAAAAAATAATAGTTCAAATGTGTTTTTAACCATTAACTCTCTTCTTGTGGAGATTAATGCAAATACCCAGAGATTACAGGGAAATTGATTAAAAAAAAAAAAAAAAAACCATTAACTCTCAAAAGTATCTAATTCAATCGTACCTGATGCTATAACGTCGTGGCCGCCCTAGTATATCTGTGTAACTCGTTTTCCATTTTCCTTTTTGCTTTTTTTTTTTTTTCAAATTTTCACACAAGGTTACGCGTTTTTCTCACTTCGTATATTTTGGTATAAATAAAAGGGAAACCACAAAATTAGTCAGAAAAATTAGAGGTACAGAAATGGCAAGAACACGTTGTTATGACAAGATTAGTGGATTGAAGAAGGGGACTTGGACACCTGAAGAAGATAGAAAATTAGCAGCTTATGTTAGTAGATATGGTTGCTGGAACTGGCGTCAACTTCCCAAGTTTGCTGGTATATTAAGCTAAACTTGTATTCTTCTTTAATTTTCTTTTAATGATACTCTACTTTTATATTGCAAAAAATAGTAATAAGTTATTCATACCGATAGTATAATTTTTTTTACATTATCAGTTAACTTTAACATGTAATATCAGGTTGGTTTGGGAGGGGGAGTGGTTGCTGCAGTTTTGCTCAAATCCACCCCGTATTTGTGTTCAAAAAATCATTTAATATCTACAAATGATTTATGTAAAATTCAGTAAACAAAAAAATTATAGTTTAGAACCCATAAACTATGACTTCTGACTTCGCCTCTATGTTAATGGAGTACTATTTTATCAGATTAATTACTACCATTTTTACCAAATTACTGCTAATTAATACTCTTACCGTCCGCTTTTACTTGTCTACTGTACTAAAAATAGATGTCAATTTTAACTTGTGCAATTTAGAAAATCAAGAGATAATTTATCACTTAGTTCCTAATTATCCATATTATTAACTATAATCATTTCTCAATGTACTTCTCGATCATTGACTCTATTATATTCAAAGAGTGATATAGTAAATTTATTTTTTCAATTAATTAATTCTTAAGGAGTGTGTCAAGTCAAATATGGACAAATAAAAATGAACGGGGGAGTACTTATTTAGAGATTTGCCTAATAAAGTACTTACTAAATGACCCAATTGTATAAGCATTTTAACAGTATCAATAAATAGAATTTAAACTCATCAAAAATTGGTAACAGTGAAGTATAAGGCGTTAAAACATATTGATAATTGATAATATAAAAATTCTTTATACCGTTACTGCAGAGTAAAATATAAGTTACATCCATTATTGTTTAGTTTAAACGAGTGAATTTTTCTCTTTGTGAAGGATTATCTAGGTGTGGAAAGAGCTGCAGATTGAGATGGCTGAATTATCTCCAACCAAATATTAAAAGAGGAAATTACACCAAGGAAGAAGACGAGATAATCATGAAGCTTCAAGCAGAAATTGGAAATAAGTAAGCAATGCAACATCTCTCTCTTACTCTGGTCGTCCATTTTTACTTAGTCATGTTTGAGTTGAGTCGCACCTTAAAAAGCAATAATAATCGCCCCTTAAAAAGCAATAATTAAAATGACAAGTTTACTCTATTCACTACTAATTATTAGTACTATAAATTAATTTTCTAAATAATCGAAATCAATCAAATATACTTTAAAAGTTGTGCAGTCACTAATAATTGCTTGAAATTTCCAACCCAATAATTAATAATAAGGGTAAAATAGGTATGAAATATAAATTATATCTTAATTTTCTAAATTGGACAAACAAAAATGGACATCTATTTTTAATTTACGGAACAAGTAAAAATGGACGGAGGAAGTGTTTATCTTTTACACGTAAACAGCACAACTGCAGCTAAAAGCTTCAGATGTATGGACTTATAAATTTCTACTGGAAATATACGTACATATGGTTCCAAATATTAATTACTCATTTTGTCACAATTTATGTGTCATATTTAACTTTAAACTTATCATTTTATCCTTAATTAATTTTTTATAGCAACGCAAATGTTTATAACTTGTTTAAATCACCAGTTTTAAAAACAATTCTTCCTTTCTAAAATTCTACACCCAAACAACCACCATATAAATTGATCAGACAACGGGAGTAAGTTGAATTGAGACGGACAGAAGCCTAAGTCTCAGCAATAGTGTAGGACATATGTAGTTGTTTGTCCGGTGATCAATAAATCTTTCTTTTTACCAAAAAAGAGGGAGTATGTTTTTGGTAAACTGGATTTCCTTCAAAATAATTGGCATTTAAAAAAAAAAGCAGCATTTATTCCTTTTTTCCTACAAATTTACCCTTTCTATTTCAATTAGTCAAGTTTTAATTAAGTGAAACAAATAAGAGAGAAGCACAACTAATTTTATGATTAAAGCTATTAAATGTCTATTTTAAAAAATCTAATGTAAAATTTTGTTTCTTTACATTCAGATGGTCGACAATTGCTGTTCACTTACCTGGAAGATCAGACAATGATATAAAGAATCATTGGCACACCTCTCTCAAGGAAAGATCAACTCAAGAATTAATTTCCTCAAAAAAGAGATTATCTAATAACAGCTACCGGTCCAGCAATCGAAAAAAGAAGAAATATTTGGGAACTGCTCAATGTTCACCAATTCAATCATGTAGTGAAGTTTCTTCTTGTGCTACAACTGATCATCAAAGTGTGGAAAATATTATAGATGAAGAATGTGAGGTCTTTCAAGAAAAAATATTTGAAGAATCCAGTGGAAATTTTTGGACAGAACCATTTTTACTAGATAGTTTTAGTACCACCAGTAGTGCATTTTTTATGCCTAATTTAGAATTTGACCATGGACTAATTGTATCTCCAATTTCCCCAGTCATGTGCTATGATGAATTTCTATGCTCATATTATTAAAGGTAGTGAAGCCCTTAAAAGGAATTTGATGGTTAGAATTTGTGGAAAAAAAATCTAATAGAGAGGAATAGAGGTAGTGAAAAATCAGTAACTATCTGAAGTCCTCCCTTTTAGATTGAAATTCATTGTACTCTTACCATAAATGATTGTATTTTCTTCCTTTCAATTCTTACAAGTTATATAGTTCGAGTCAGAGTGACATATATAATCTTCTGAGTTCTTACCAAATTATTTTGAATCTTGTTCGAGTCAATATGCTGGTAATCTCAATAAGCATTTTGCTCATGATTGCCATGTGTTCATGAAACACATTGAAAACCAAGAGGTTTTGTTTTCTGTAGAGCGGTGGCCGTTAGACCAATTATATAACTTTTTTTTTTAAGGCAATACCACTAGGCTTGTGAGCCTAGGGCTGATTTTATAACTTTTTCTCAAAACCAAAGCACATCACGTCTTTACATAGTTGCCAAAAGGCTAAGAAAAGCTAAAATTAATCTAATGAGCAAACTATGATCTATAATAAATCCTAATCTATGATTACTAATGACCAAATAATGAAATGATAACTTAACTAATGTATCCACTTTCTCATAAAACATCCAGCAGATCCTAAGGTCCCTCTGTGCATGGCTTGCATTATAGACTGCATATGTGATGCAGCAATAGCTTCCCTTATCATGTGATTTGCTTGTGGTATTCGCCACCAGTGCTATACCTACAATAACAGCCTTATTGTAGATTCCCAGTTCTTTAGAAAACCAGATCAGATCTTGATCCTCTTTGTCCATCCAATTTATTCCTCCTTGTGTTATAACAAGATAAGCACCCTTCTTAGCTATTGTCATATTCACAGTAGGCTGAGCAGTTGCTAATACCACACACTGTGACATAGTCAATAGGCAAGTTAGATGTGACCTTGTATCAATGCTAGACCAAACCAAAAGCCAAACCCTTTGAGCCTTCAATCTGAATAAACATACCATAACCATATCCTTTCCATGTGACTTAGGATCAATTGTTAAATGATATGCATCCAAACAGTCAGTGCCATACATAATATCAAATTCATTTCCTAGCTGCTTAGGATCATTAGTGTACTTCTCTGTAGATATTAAATGGAATTCCTTTTTTGCATGAGTTACACCAGCAATCATAACACCTGCAAAACAACACACAATGTTAGTTAACAACATCACCACCATACTCTTCTCCAGGTGGATTTGAGTATGGTGGTACAAAATTCCTTCCTCCAACTGCATCATTTGTATCTCCTCTGAGTTCTAATCCTTAAATAGGGACATTGTAGTTTGTCACTATTAAGGATTTTTCTACTTGTTGAGTCCAGTTCTGCAAATGAATCCACCAGTATTTCACCCTGATCAAGGGCATAACTGGCTAAGTAATCAGCCAATTGGTTGCCTTCTCTAAATATGTGCATGACCTGAACCTCTGTATGTTCCATAATATCCCAAAGCTCCTCCACCATAAATAAAATGTTCCAAGGTGATTTCCACTCCCTTTCCAATATCATCTTCATAAGCATGGAGTCTGTTTCAAGGATGAATGAGTATACATGTTTAGACAGGCAGTACCTAGCAGCCTCAAGTAGTGATCTTGCCTCTGATTATGTATTTGTGCTTTCCTCCATTTCCTTAGCATGTGCATGAATCAGATCTCCTTTATAGTCCTTTACACAATAAGCAAAAGAACTCCTAACAGGGTTGCCCTTAGTAGCACCATCTGTATTGCACTTCCATGTACCCTCCGTAGGAAAATTCCACAATACCTTAGTCACTTTCAACCTTGGCACAAAGGAATCCAAACTATGCAATATGTCAGGCCATCTGTGATGGACATTACTAATACCTGGCTTTCTTACTCTCACCAACTGTTGGATCAAAGTTGATGCCTGATATATTACTCTTGCATCTGTCACTTTATTACTGTGCATATCTCCATTTCTTTTTTTCCACAACTCCCACACAATAATAGAAGGAACAACATAGTAAATTGCACGCATTCTAGGCCTTACCTCAGCAGTCCACCATTTCAATATTATTTGTTGCAAGTGCAGACCAGTGATGTCAATACCTGCTGCAGTGCAGAAATAGGACCAAACTCTTTGTGCAGTAGGACACTTTAAAAAAATATGAGAAATAGTCTCTTCCTTTGGATCTGTAGCACAACATCGACACTTAGAAGGTAAGTTGTATCCCCAGCTCCTGATTACCTCATCCAAAGGAACTTTAAAGTGCCAAACTCTCCACATTGTAAAAGCAACCTTGTAAGGCAAACCTTTCACCCACATCTTCTTATAAATATCTCTTTTTTCTGCTTTACTTCTAACATATTCCCATGTTGTTTTGACACTGAATTGCCCATTGGTGGATAATTTCCAATATGGAACATCAAGCTCATTTCCTTTACTTGGAGACTGAATCTCAGTCAAAATATGATCTGTAAGCTCCTCAGGTAAGATGTTTCTAATAACAGTCTCATTCCATCTTCCCTCAGTAACAACATCATAGACATTATTAATATTCTCATCACAGTAAAAAAGAGAATCTGTGAGAAAATACAAAGGGCCTAAGCCTGTCCAATTGTCAAACCAAAAGAGAGATGAACCCATCCTCAACTGCCACCAAATTTCATGATCAATAAGGTCTCTAGCCATTAGCATCTTCCTCCAAATATGTGACCCTTTCTTCCATGGTACAAGGATTGGATTATTTTTTTTCAAATACTTGTTGCTCATGAAAGCACCCCACAAAGTTGGTTTAGTTCTGAAATTCCACCATAACTTGGAAAATAATGCCGATGAAATATCTTTCAATCACCTGAATCTCAGACCACCTTCATCAAGAGGCAAGCATGCAGTGTCCTAGCCTGCCCAGTGTCTTTGCCATTCTCCCACCTTATTACTCCAAAAGAATTGTGCAAATATCTTATGAAGCTTCTTGATAACAAAGGCTAGAGGATCAATAGCAGAGAGAAGATGCATTGGCATGGATTGTAATACATGCTTGAGTAATACAGTTCTACCACCAAAGGATAACAGCTTACCCTTCCAACCTTGAAGTCTGTTCCTTACCTTAGATATCAACTCTGAATAGAAAGCCATGCAACCTCTAGCATAATAGATAGGACAGCCAAGATATATTAAAGGAAACTCCTTCCTTTTAATACCAGTTACCCTTTTAACTTTAATAAAGACATCTTCAGCCATCTTATCATGCAAATAAATGGAGCTCTTTTCTTTGTTAATCAAATGACCAGAAGCAGCCTCATAGTTTCTCAAAACCTCTATAATCATTTTCAAAGAAATCTCACATGAAGAAGAGAAAATGAGAGTATCATCAGCATAAGCTAAGTGGTTGATCTTGGGACTCCACTTAGGAAATCCAAAACCACAAAACCAAGGATTATCATATAACACATTAACAGCTCTAGACAAAGCCTCAGCAGCAAGAATAAACAGTGTAGGTGATAAGGGGTCTGTAAGGACCCCACCGCCTGGGTCGCCCAGGACCGGTGAGTAGACCCCTTGCGGGCCCCCTCCATGACATGCATGCTTGACATACTCAGGTATTGTATGGACAGGAAATCACACCAGTTCGCTGCGCCCTGCAGAGCTTCGAACCCGTGACCTCAAGCCTTTTGTTCTCCCAAAGGAGACGACTCTCACCAATTTAGCTGCGAGGCGCTCCATCAGGGGGACAAAGGGCCTGAGGTCACGGGTTCGAAGCGCTGCAGCGTGTACGAACTGTCTGTGATTTCACTGCCACAATTACTCAGTAGTCCTTGCACAGTATGGTTAGCGCCCAGCTGTGGTATGTCAGCATGTCATGTACGCATGTATGTATGAGAGGGCAACCCGTTGTATGTATGGGTAACACCTTCGTATCCTCGACAAAGTTACGGTACCAAGTTACGGTCCGTCCTTTGTGTTACGGGACCGTAACAGTGACCGTATCTTGGTCCGTATGTACTTTTCGGGTCACCTGACTTCGGGAGGCCATAACCCTATCGTAAGTTGATAATTTGGGAAAACTCAAAGAATGAAAGTTGTAGATAATTGAAATACCTTTCCAACCATAGGTTGTGGATTTACAGGAGACGTCGGGATAGGGAGATATGGACGTTTTAAGACAGATAGGTCCCAACCCGTTTTCAAGTTGGGTCAACCCATTTCCCCCTTAGTATTTAAGGGAAATGAAAACCCTAGCAGCCTCCATTTCCCTCAAATTTCATATTTTTAGAGAGAGGAAGTGAGAGAGAGGAGAGATAGAGAGAGAAAGTAGAAAATCAACCAAGTTTAAGGCCCCAAATCCCGAAGCTCGTGAAGGATAAAGTGTAGTACAAGTTGTTGCCGTCATTTTAAGCTAAAAATCGGACTTGGGGGTGTTGATTTCGTGGTGACTACCCAAAAAGGTAATGTTTCTACTCCCTAATCATTTATAGTTGTGAATTGATGAATTCTTGGGAGAATAATAATTGGGTTTGTTGAAGATGATTATATGAATTATGCTAGAATTGTTGGATTGTTGACTTGGGATTGTTGTATTCATATGGTTGGTGAAAAATGATGTTAATTACATCTAATGGGGATTGTAGAATTATCTAGAAGTAAAAGGATGGGGATTTGGTGAAGAAAACACCATTAATGAGGATTATAAAGCTTCATGCCTACTAAGTGTTTGATAAAATGCTTACATGAACAAAACATGGATATGGTTGCTAATATAGAATCCCTATGACTTGTATTGCTATAGATTGAAGTTGAAGGGATTGAAAGACATCGTGATACGCTCAAAAGCGGGAGGTTGAGGTATGTAGAACTTCCATCTACATGTGGGAACCTCTACGTTTTCCCCATGATCCGTTTCGTAAAATCTATGAAGTTCAAATCCTAGGGCATTAAACCCAACATATTGGTAGCCCGTAATTATGTATGTATGTACACGAGTTTCGTATCTATGTTCGTTATTGTATTCCTAACCTTCCATTATGGATATTAGGAATCCTAACTTAATCCATGAATCATGAATTCTTTCTCATGTGTTCTCATTACGTTCATATGAAACTGCATGAGTTATTTTGCACGTTATAAACATGTTTTCAAGTCAACGACAAATATATGATTATGAACTATTGTATTACTCATAACTCAAGGATATGTTTACAAGACTATTTCATGAAACCATGTTTACAAGATTATTGCATGAACCCATGTTTACAAGTCATTTCGTGAAATCATGATTTCAAGACAAGTACAAGTTAATTCACGAAAGTCATGGGCTTCTTAGCCAACTATATTATTCTCATGTTCGGGAGTTGCATTAATACCGAGAAGGCTCATGATAGCCTGAAACTACGTATGCCAACGTAGGATAAGGATCGCTCCGCCCAGATAGGACGATTCATTCATATTTTCCCCATTGAGGGATTTGGATCCATTCATGTCATGTTCATGTCTCGTGCCCCGGCAAGGTACGAGATGGCTTAGCTGATCGGGCAGAGATCAGACTCCACGTTTCTCCCCGTGGTGGTTCATGTCGGTATTACAGATCATTACAGATTATTACAGATTATCTCATGCTTACAGTACTCATGTTTATGTTCAGTTCCAGTACTCAGTTTCAGTTTCAATTTCATGTTTATGTACTCATGCTCACGTTCATGTCCAAGTTTTTAGTTTCAGTTCTTATCATGTTATTCCATGTCCCATGTTGTTTCTTCCGGTTGCTTTACATACCAGTACATTCAATGTGCTGACGTCCCCTTTTATTGCCCGGGGGCCTATATTTCACGATGCAGGTACAAAGTTACAGGACGACGCTTCTGATCATTAGGATTTACTCGTACCAGCTTATCGGTGAGCCCCATCTCATTCGGGGTTTAAACATTGTATTTCTCTGTTTAGTTTTGCATGTAAAGGTATGCTGGGGGCCTTGTCCCAATAATTATATTTTCCAGTCAGACTCATGATAGAGGTTTCATAGACTAGACCAGTCAGTTATGTTATGCCAGACATTTGGAGTCGTATAGCCATTTTGGCTCACTCATGTTTTAAACAAGTACTTTATTAAGTATTATGAATTATTACGTTTTACAAAGGCTCATCATGCATTCACGTTATATTCCGCTTATGTTATGCATTATGATGATTCAGCAAGTCATGTGGTTCGCTCGGTCACATGTAGTCAGGCGCCGAGTGCCGTGCTACGTCCAGGCCATGGTTCGGGGCGTGACAGGGTCACCTTGTTTGACTCCCCTAGTTGAGTAAAAGAAACCATGAGCTTGACCATTTATAAGTACTGAATACCAATTATTCCTTATTAATTCAAAGATCATGCTAATAAACCACTCTCCAAATCCAAATTTCCTGAGAACATTAGTGAGGAAACTCCATGAGAGCCTATCATAGGCTTTAGTCATATCAAGCTTCATTACAGCATTAGGCACAATTTGACTTCCATTCTTTTTTCCTTTATTTGTTCTCAGCCTGATATCAGAGATGATTTCTTGAGTTAACAAGATGTTTTCCACAATACTCCTCCCTCTAACAAAACCAGCTTGATTTTGAGAAATTAAATCAGGTAGTAAAGGAGCCAATCTCTCATGAATCACTCTGGAAAATATCTTATTAACAAAGTTACTAAGGCTTATTGGCCTCATATCCCCAAAATTCTGAACATCTTGTTTTTTAGGCAATAGAACAAGGTTTGTGTGAGTAATGTACCTTGGAATTTTAGAACCATGAATAAAGTCAACTACCATATTGAGAATATCATCACCTATAATTTCCCAGCATGTTTGAAAGAAGAGACCTGTAAATCCATCAGGTCCTGCTGCACTTGCACTATTAAGGCCAAACACTGCATTTTTAACCTCATCCTTGGTTGGTATAGCCACCAAAGCTTCATTCTGCTCTTTTGAAACAAGTTTTGGAATATGCTCCAATATGTCATATTGAGCCGGTGGTGATGTTTCATGGAATTGAGCCTGAAAGAATCTAATGGCCTCTTCAGCAATATCTGCTTCATTTTCAAGCCATTGCCCATTGCTATTTTGAATTCTTCTCAGCTGTAATTTTTTCCTTCTACCATTAACATGTGCATGAAAAAACTTTGAATTTTTGTCACCATCTTGAAACCAGGCCATTCCAACCTTTTGCCTCCAAAATTCTTCCTCTATATTCAACAACTTAGTCAATTCTGCATTCACCTTGTTGAGCTTCTCCCTATTTGCATATGATGGATCTGTTTCAAACAAAGCCTCATGAGCCTTGATCACCTCTGTCATGTTAGTTATTTGCTGAAATATATCACCAAATGTTGATCTACTCCAGGCATTTAACACCTTCTTTAAATTCTTCAACTTGGAATTAAAGACATAGAAAGAATTAGCAGTCACCTCAGTCTTCCAATTAGCTTGTATCATCTCTAAAAAGGTCTCATGTTTCGTCCAAAAGTTTAGAAACTTGAAAGGTTTCTTGAACTGTTGAGCCTGCTGCTTCAATTCAACTAATAATGGAGAGTGATCTGATCCATTTTTAATTAAATGTGTAACTTCTAGGCCTGGACAAAGCTGTTGTAACTCAAAATTACCAAGACATCTATCAAGTCTTTTAAAAATACAGTCTGCTGCACCCCTGCCATTCCACCATGTGAAAATACTTCCTTTATAGCCCAAATCTGTGAGATTACATGCAGTAATACAGTGCCTGAAGTGTTCTACCTCATTTAAAGAAACAGGTGAACCTCCATACTTCTCATTGTCATCAGTTTTTTTTCCAACCCGGTGCACTAAGCTCCCGCTATGCGCGGGGTCCGGGGAAGGGACGGACCACAAGGGTTATGACATTAAAATCCCCAGCAACAAGCCATGGACTAGTCATATCAGTAGCCAAATAGTACATAGCATCCCACAATTCAATTATATCAACTCTATCACACTTTGCATACACTAAGGTTACAGTCATGTCCATATCCATATTCCAATTAACTAACCTTAGAGTTAGATGATGCTCATTGTCAATAAGAACAGTAGCATCCCATTCTTCATCAACAAAAGCCCAGATTTTATTATTGACATTGTGCAAGGCTGTCTCTAGTCCAAGCCTCATTTTATAGCATTCTAATTTGTAAGGCTGTTGAAAAGGCTCCATCAACCCAATAAGAAACAATCTATACTTATTATGCATTGTTAAAATCCTCCTAAAAGCTTTCCTTGTATTAACTGACCTCACATTCCAAATAAGTGCATTCATCATAACGAAATACTGGATTTAGTGGTAGTTCTCCTTGTTTGCATCCCTATTGACTGGGGTACAACATTATCCTTAGTTTGCTTTTTCTTTGTTCTGACCATACCCTTAGAGATTTGACTAGGTGACAAATCACCATCCCTAGCTGCATTCTGAAAATTCTGGCTGTTGATTCTTCATCAAGATCAATTTTGGCATGAATATCAACTGGTATAGCCACTTGAAAATTACCCTTAAGCTTAGGGTTAACCACCTGATTGCTATTTTTTTTATAAGCCACTACTGAGGTATCCTTAGCTTTTGTTTGTTGAGAATTACCTTTTGCAGTTGTGCTTTTGCTTCCATTTTTTCCTTTACTACCATTATTCTTCCCATTGTTGGCATTGTCATGAAACTGAGTCAGAACTGGTGCCTTGATGGTTACATTTGGAGTAAGCTCCGAGTTCATGGTATCTATCACACCAAGCTTTTGTTCCTACTGCACCCTAATATCCTTTCTCATTGCATTTCCACTCATGGATTGATGTAGTTTATCTTCTTCCTTTCCTTCCACATTGACACTCTCACTAGCCATAGGTGAGGCTGGAGTGTTTGTATCAACATGAAGAGGATCCTGCACCATATTTGCATCTTTCACATCAAACATACACTCCAACGCATCCACAGATGGTTCTACAGTGTCTGTTGAAGGAGCATGATCCACATTCTTACCAAAGAAATGACCCTCCTCCACTTGGTCACTCCATGACACTCTTTCCACACTTGTATTACCACCTTTAGTAACAATACCCTTATCAGTACCAATAAGAGTATGTGAAGGAATCTCTTGAAAGGACTGATTAATAGGGACACCAGTTGGATTAGAAAAAAACTTTCCCACCCAAGCTTTTGTGTCACTAGGTGCCATATTATTCTTCTTTGGAGTGAACACCTTGGCATTCACATTAAATTGCTTAGAATTCTCATCAATAGGACCTGCAACCTCAACAAACTGATTTTCAATAGTACCAATCACATTATCATTTCCACATCCACCAATAACACCATTAGGATCCTTTTCTCCTGATGAAACCTTGCCATGTATAGCATGCACAACATGATTTGGTTCATCAGTAGTCGACTTGGTATCATTAGTGGACTTGGTATCTGCATGCACCACCACTGCACGATCATTATCTGCATCCGCTTCTACCAATTCACCATCCTCCCTTTCCACTAAAGCGGCATATTTATTACCATAACTAGGATTTGGGTTTCCAGTTTTGGTAACTTTCATAACATCGGTAATGACATTATTTTCCTTTTGCACATTCCCTTGTTGTTCCTGATCACCACTGTCATTCCTTCTTTTCTTTCCCTTTTGCATTTGCCAATGTTGTTGACCAACCACCAAACCACTGGTAAGAACCTTGACATCTCCTTTACGACAATTTGGATTTACATCGCTTTTATTATTTTGCTTCGCAGTGTTTGCGTATGCAACTTGTTTCGCCTTGTCCTTTTCAAACTTGTTTCCACCTTGAGAATCATTATCATGATTCATTGTGTCATTGTTGTCCTCCTCAGTCGTATCACTGTCTTCATCCTTAGGGTACAACTCAGGATGAACCTTCCAACACGATTTAACATCATGCCCTTGTAGGCAACATTCATTACAATACTTTGGCAAAAAATCATATTGGATTTTCACCCACTTCTCCTTGAACACACCCTGATCATTCACAATTTGTAACTTTACTTCTTTGGGGTGTTCTTGTAATAAGTCCACTTCAACTTTAACACAAGCACAACTCGGTCTAGTCTTATTTTTTGTGGCAAGATCAAGTGTCAAAGGCTTGCCAACGGCTGATGCTAATGAAAATAAGACCTCCTCTACAAAATAATTAGGAGGAAGTGTAGGAAAAGATATCCAAGCTATAGCAATCATAGTTTCCTCGTCCGGGGTAAACCAAGGATCCCATTTCAACGTACGCATGGGGTAACTCATATTCTTCTCCTTAATCCAATATGATGGCTTAGATATAAGTGTAACGTAGTCTTCCAACATAGTACACCTTATCAAGACATGCCGATTACACAAAAAACCTATGGTAGGTTCTCCCTTCAACTCGCATTGTTTTGGAATAGCAGTACGTAACGCATTGAGATCCTTCCATAACATGGGGTGGTGTTGACAACCAATTTTGTCCCTCCTTTATTTCAATTTATTTCCTCGGGGTTTTAAATTTATTAACGAGCTAAATACTTTGTTTTCGCTACTATTTTTTATTTTTTACTATTATTAATATCCTTACTTTCATTTTCATTATTTTTACTATCAACATTACGAACATTACTTTATCACAATTTTTAATGGCTCGTCATCATTTTATTTTTGGATTTTATGTCCTTTATTTTCTACACATAATAGATATTGTACTAGTTATTAAGTTAAAAGCCCAATGGAATTTATATGGAGGAGGAATTTCAGCCAAATTAATGACCCAAATAATCAGCCCACCACAACCAATTTCGGCACCAGCCCATTACCCTATTTCAACAGCAGACCATCCCAACGACCCGACCAGCCCAACTAAAACACCTGACCCGGACCAACCCCACGTTTTCACTCCTAAAACCTAACAGAAACAGAGACGCCTCCCTCTTTCCTCTCCCTTTCCTCTCTCTCTCATCTCTTTCTCTTTTGAGTAAAACCCTAATCGCCTTTAGCCATGGCAGACCGTGACGCCCATTTTCGTGCAATGCTCGTGCAATGCTCGCTACTCTCTCATACTCTCCCTCTTTCTACGCTCCTCATCTTGTCGTCTTCTCCTCTTTCCCCTTTTCAACAAAGACCCATTTTCTTTTCAACAATGGCAGACTTGCCACTCCATTTCCATACAAGTTTTCTCTCTCTCCTACCTTGAACGATCGAGTCAACACAAGACGACGAAGACACTTTTTTCTGAAAAGCCGTGGATACAAAACAGAGGGTTTCAGATTCAACGACTCGTTTTTTTGGATTCGTTTTCAAAATTCAACAACATCCCGCCCAAAATAGAAACCCTAGACTCTAATTTTACACCTATAAATATTGTCTTAATCGTTCAGCCAAAAAAAAACAACAATCGGGGGATGACCGAATACTTTACTACATTCCACATTTTCTATCTCTCCACTACTACTTTAAGACTTAGCTTTATCCTAATTCCATTCTGTTTCGGGGGGATTTTATTTTATCAGTAGCTTACTCTAAAACTTCATACTATTTGACAAATCATTTTATATGTTCTTAAACATTTCTCACACGAAAACGTTCGGGTCCGTTTCGATCTAGGATTTGAATCTGTTCGGGTGTAGATTCGAGACCTTGACGTCCCCACTTCACTGCACCACGAACAGGTAAACTCTGATGCTATTTGGGTTTATTGTCTTGTTGAAATTCTGTTAGTTGAATTCTGTTAGCATATAGAAACCATGTCTTAATGCCTCGTTGTTACCATTTGTGATTCGAGAAAATATGTTTGCGTTTTCCTATTTCGTGTGGCTGCTATAGTTGAAGAATTGTGAATAGACATTAAGTTCCATGTCAAGTTTTATGTAAAACTCATGTTTCCGAAACCTCGGCCATTTCTTATTTTATGAAATGCAAGAATGGATATAGGAATTGGTTTAATTGCTTTCTTATTTGGTTGAGCGTGCTGGAGTGTATCGAATAGAGATCATGTCTTTTAGGATCCTCAAACGATGTGTTATTTGAACCAAAGCAATTTTCCCATTTCCCTCATTCCTTTTGGTTCTGTTACAATATAGTGCTTAGTACTTTAACTTGCTTCAGTTCTGTTTTGCTTGCTTGCAGTTGATTATTAATCTATCAGGAGGTCTTTTAATGGTTAGCCTTTACTTAGTTAAGTTTTTAATGAATTATCATTTGATCAGTCTTAGAGGATATGAGTCATTAGTTTGGTAATTCTCCTTTTATTGCTAGTGTTTTCGTTTTCTAGTTCTGTCAATTTATGCTTACTTAGTTTAATTTAGTATTAGCTTTTCCTTTTGTGTGTGAGACCTGAACCAATATGAATTTGTTAGTTCGGTTCATGCTTTGCTTGGTTTAATTGGGTAAGATGTTTATTTTCTGTTTGCGGAGCATGATCGAGTATTCATTTCTAATTCTGTTTGCGGGCATGATCGAATTGGTTTTAAGTGGTTTATTTGACTTGGGCTTTCTTTGTATCGTTTGAATTGGTTTAAGGCCTTACCCTTTCTTCTGTCTCTATTTCGTTTTCCTCTTGTACACAATATATATATATATATATATATATATATATATAAACCACTTGTTTGTTTTGGATGTTGAAATTATTTTGTTAAGTTAGCATGTCAAGGATCGTTTCTTGTTTGCTATTTACGTGATATCTTATATTTGTTTCTGCTATTTACTTTCTCTTTTATTTGAAGAACAAATCTTGTGAATCTTCATTCCACTAATCCTTTCCTTTTTGTTTTATGCATGACCATCGCATACGAGTCCGGGGGACTCGTCCCTTTTCCGCATTCGGTGTTGGGCTAAAGCCCAACATTGCCTCCTCTCGAGTCAGCCCATCCGCAGCAAAAAAAAAATCTGGGCCGAGGCCCATAACAGTGGCAGCGAACAGGAGCAGTCCTAAAGTGGGCTGAGCCCATTTAAATCATTTTACTCCTCTATTTTATTTTATTTTGTGCATTTAATTTGTAATTGCGCGATTAACACTTTACTTGTTTTCATTTGCTTAGATTAGGTGAACCTTAGCAGAATTAGTAGGTTAGTATGATGGGTAATTAATTTAAAAGAGAAACCAGCAATTAGCCCCATAGATTTCATTCCTCTTTTTATGTTAAAATGATTTATAGTCTATGATATTTATTTTTAGAATAATAGATTTTTAAAATAGCATGACTATATTTTGAGTTAAAAGAATCATGATTCACTCTTATTGTCTCAGAAGATTTAAGATGTCACTAATACGCGAATCTTCAAGTCTTTAACTAATAGTCTTTCCTAAGTCTTCAAACTAAAGTTCTACTTTCAAAATCATATCGGCCTTTGTTAAAACATCATGTTAACCAATTTACACTCTATGCTATATTTATAAACAGGTCTTCAACATACTTTCTTTCATAAAATTGTTCACATTTTACACTTAGTCTAATTAACACCAGCCCGGCCGGTTAACCATAATTAATGGAATTTAGAGGATGCCTAATACCTTCCCTCTAGGTTAGTTGAACCCGTACCTAGAATCATTTGGTTTCGTAGACTTTAAAAATAAAGTCAACTTTAGATAATTACTTTAATTAACCTTAGGTGTCCTAATTCACCATAATTAATTAGGTGGCGACTCCCTAACTTTAAATAACCCCGGAATCACCGGAATGTTGTAAACTATTTTGACCCCGGTTAAAATAGGGTATAACAGGTGGAATGTTGGTCAGTCAAGAACTCTCACGTACAAAAGATGAAAGTTAAGGAAATAAAATGTTGCGGTGGGTATGTGGGCATACTAGGAGAGATAGGATTAGAAATGAAGATGTCCGGGACAAGATGGGAATGGCCTTGATGGATCGGAGGACAAGATGCCGGAAGCGAGACTTAGATGGTTCGGACATGCGAAGAGGAGATGTGTGGATGCCCCGGTACGGAGCTAGGTATTAGAGGTTGGCTATGGATGGCTTTAGGAGAGGTAGAGGTAAACCGCAGAAGTATTGGAAAGAGGTGATTAGACAGGATGGTGCAATTATAGCTTACCGAGGACATGCCCTTAGATAGGAGGGTGTGGAGGACATGGATTAGGGTAGAAGATCAGTAGGTAGTAGAGAGTCTCATTTTTCCTTCCTTACTAGTAGTCATAGTATTTCTCATGTAGTTTCTTAACCTTTGTTTTCTGTTACTATCTACTGTCTCTTGTGATTCGCTTAGCATACTGTTTTGTTGTAGTTACTGTTCCTTTTCCTTTTTGACCTGCTTTATTTTTGCTTTATCCTAAGCTGATGGTCTAGTAGAAACAACCTCTCTACCTCCCCTGATAAGGATAAGGTATGCGTACACTCTACCCTCCCCAGACATCACTTGTGAAATTATACTAGGTATGTTGTTGTTGCTGCTGCAAGGCAATTGACATCTTTGTCGTGTCCTTGTGCTTTTCATGATAATGCGATACAAAGTTATGTTTCTTCTTCTACTATATGATTGAACGTATCGATCCTTGCTCAATTTGCTTAGTACATTCAATACTAATGATAGTTTACACACATTGTTATACATAGGGTTATTATGCATTCGACAGTTCTGAGATGTATTCATTTTTTATTGTGTTTAGCTTCTATGCTATAGCTTTTTACATGGTTAAATGCTTTGGTATATTGTTTAGTAATATCATGGATAGTATACAGTTTTATAAGTGTACTTTTATGTGTTTTATATGAGGTACAATGAGTAAAAATTAGAAATCATGACAATCAGATAGCGTAAATGGCATAAGTTCATATGGCGTACATGTGAAAAATTAAAAATCATAACTATTCCGTCAAGTAGATGGAATACGTTTAAATGAGTTCCATAAGTGAAAATTAGAAATTGTGACAATTTCATAGAGTAATGAAATAACTTTATATGACTATATGATTAGATAACATGAGTGAAAATTAAAACTCATGACAATCTGGTAGAGTAAATGAAATAAGTTTATATGAGATACTACGAGTGAAAATTAATAATTATGATAATCAGAGTGCTAAATGAGTGAAACTAGAAATCTTTATAATCCGATAGTATAAATGGAATAAGTTTATACAACGCACCATGAACAGACCAAAAACATGATAATCTGATAGAATTAGTAAGTTAATTATCCAACAAGATAGCTATGCATGTATGATATAGATGGATTTCTTCTTCTTCTTCTTCTTCATCATATGTATAGTAGAAAATTGTAGACTAATTACTTATCTGAGATTATTTTGAATTGGTTTCGATTGAAGAAATTTGAATAATATCATTGTTGAGTTTTATTGAGCTTGTGTATAGAAGAAATTAAAGAAAATCTATCGATTTATGAAAGTTTGAGTTGAATCTAACAATTGAAAGTTTGTTTAAATTGCATTAAAATGATGAATATCTAATTTGGAGTCGTTTAGAGTTGATTTTTAACAATTTGGATCAATTTTGAAACAAAAATGTGTTGCTAAAATTTCTATACTACAAGTTATGGTGATCGTAAGAATTTATGGTGATTTACTCATGTCTTAACGAATTGCCAAGATTTTCAGTCACAACTGCTGAAAAGATCCTTACGATGAGTTAGGATTGGCCAAAATCCTAACGATCACCATAATCTGTGGTAAAATCCTGATTATTGACTTAGCTTGTTGTTAAGGAAGTTTTGCCCAATATCAAATAAAAAAATTATGGTGACCAGCTAGAGTTCACTCGCGCTTCTGGCGAAATGATTATTTTTTCTTTTTTTCCTAAAGGTCAAAATTTAAATGGTGACACTGAAAATCTTATTTATGCAAACTACCTTACTTAATATGCAATCCTACTGATTTTTCATGACTTGTATGCCACAGTCGCCGCATCGCTTTACCATCTCAGACACTTAACTTAAGAATATTTTAGTCTGAAAACTTTTATTAAAATTTAAAAAGTCATATCTGAACCGTTATCAAAATCGGAATAGTTTTGAAATATCGATACAAAAATAGCTTATTTGTGCAGTATATCCCAGACTAACCATATTCCTTCTTTTCTCTTCTGGTCCAATAAGAAAAAACCTACATGCAAGTCAAACTTTGATTTGTGCAATTGATCTCAGCCTAATGCCATATTCCTCTCTCTTCTCGGTATGATTTAACCAAAAAGATGTACGAAAATATTTGATGCAACCCAAGATGCGACAAAGATTGACTTGATAGTAATCCAAGTCTGTTTTAACTGTATTGGTAAAGCAACTGTATTAATTTTTTTCTGCATATTCATTTAACTATAGTATTTGTAGTGTTGGTGCTGGGAAAAGATTGGACTTTTAGCATATAATTTGGAACAACCTAGTGAAAAAATGAAAATGGGAATAATGGGTAATTTCATGGGTGGGGAAGAATTTAGTACCTAGAAAGCAATGGGAGATTAATTGGGTAAATTGGGATAACTTATGGTTGTTAACAGAAAACTACATTTCATTGAATGCACATAAGCATTTTGGTCAAATTAGGTTACTTTTTACACGATCTTTGACCGTGCAACTCTTAGCGCAATTCTTTGGCTTTTTAACCTAAACTCCGTGTGGAATTTGAGCTTTCGTTTTATTAATTCTGAAGATTTGTTGCTATGTATGTGGCCAATCTGCACATTGTAATATTTTTTGCATTTGGAATCCATCGTATGGTTTCTCTTTACTTGATTCAAATTGTATGCTTGTTTAATTTAAACGGAAAGGGCCAAATGTATCTGTACTACTGGAAAAGGATCAAACAGACCCTTCATTATACTTTGAGTCCAACTATATCCCTATCGTTATACTATTGGTTCATAAAGTTGTCCAAGGTGGATATCTAATCATATGTGACACTAACATTTGATGAGGTGAAAGCCACATGACATGCCACCTCAGCAGTCAGCACCCCCATCCCATTTTACCCATCCCCTCTAATATTTATTCTTTCACCACTAGCATATCCTTCCCCTCCATCACCAATGCCAACCATTACCATTACCATCATTATGACCACCTCTATAGCTTAGTTGGGGATATGTTGATGGTAATATAGTGTGACCCGGTTAGTGTTGACAGTGTTCTGCCACAGACATTTGGGGTGTGCTTATAGTGTGTTGCTTCTGGTTCAAGTTTAATGCTTCCTAATTAGATCCAATATCCTTATGTATTATATAACTAAATTAATGTCGCACCATGGTACACATGATGTTCTTCTGTCGTTTAATAGCAAATAACATAATAAGTCCTCAGTATTTGACAGTGAAAGCAAAAAAGAAACAGAACTAATTTAACCCTTGCTTGCGCGCTTAGGATACATCAATTGACTCTGCAGATTGTCATCCCAGTTTTTTTTTTTTCCCCCAATAACCTTATTGTTTTGACAAAGTACATATAGTTGCATCCATATCTATTGCACTTCAAGAAGTAATTCTTTTCCATCTTCAACATTCGACCTTCAAATAAAATGTTGATGATATAAGAAGATGTCAGCTCCGAGATATTCGGCTCATGGAAACATTTGATAGACATTTTTATTCACAAAACTTAGTTACAAAATCCCCAAATGGAACACTCACCAGGAGAAGAAAGGTTGAGAGCTCTAACTTCCAAAAATATGTAAAGAGTAGAAATGTAACATGTTCTAATGTTGATATTGTGAATAAATTTAAATAGGATTAGAAGAACAACGAATCAATTTAAGCGATCATTGGCTCCCTTGAAAAATAAATGAATTGAATGTCATGTAGCTCGAAATAGTCACTTCAGGAATCAACAACAGGGATGAGAAGATATAAAAAAAATGATGCTTCAATGCCCATCTCTTCTATGCAATTCAATATTGGAACCAAGTCGATCACAAATATTAAATTATACTCACTTGGACATGAACAACGTGATCCATTGAAAGCTACACAGTGAAATAAAGCTCTGAAAACTCAAATTCTACATAACCAACCATTCATGAACTTGAAATTTCATTATCCGTTTGAAGGAACTTCACTTACCTCAGATGAAGGTATACACTCGCAATGCTAGTCAAGGTGAACAGAACGTGCTGCTAAAATTGAACTTCTGAGTAGGTCCAACAAAAAAGTAAAATAAAACAAATTAGATGCATTTCTTATTCAGTTTCGGGCGATGACACTGTAACTACTCCAAATTCACGATACAAACACTGATATATCTTATAATCTTAACTGAGAATAAAGGGTATAATCGAGGGATAACCAGAAGGAGATGAGAAAGCAGAACTCAGAGAAAGGAATGAGAGAATGCAGATACTTCATAACTTTTTGCATAAACCGTTCTTCTAAGCCGTAGTCCTTTTACCCGGTTATTAATTGGGCCTGGATCCCAAATAAACTTCTGTGAAGGCCTTCTAGTCCTATTGCTCCTTCACGGCCCAATACCTGCTTGTGTGACATCCTTGCACACCATGTACTGGGCTTGATTTAACACACTTTTATAAGTTTCACTTTTTGTGGGAAAAAACTTTGGAAAACGAGTTAAAAGAATGTTGTAGACTAATTTTATAAAGCACTCAGTTCAATTATCTTGGAAAAAATCACATTTGTTTGTAAAATTTACAAATGAAAATTAAACTAACTTTAAATAAAAAAAATATTTTGAAATCAGTTGGTAGTTACCTAATTGCAAGGTTTGTAAGCATATTTACAAGCTTTAAACGTTAGTTTTAGTCAAATGCATGCCTAACTTATACTAAAAGAACTTTTAATATCTACATTTATTGATGGCTTAATTAGCTCTAAGTCTGATCTGCGAATGAATGACCTGGCTGAAATTTTCTAAAGCCCATCAAATTAAACCACGACCATATGATGTAAGACTATTTAAATGCGTATCTTATCCCTTACACTAAACTTTGCTTCAACAAATAGTTGTATTTCCATGCCTCCTTCCCTATGTGACTCTGAAACGGAAATTTAAATTTGATTTTCAGAAAAATGTAGGTTAGCATTCTGTTCCCATCCAAACTCCAACATAATTGCCTAACGAAAGCTCTTTTATCTCTACAAGCTATCGTAAAATTATATAAAGTATACTGGCCTCTTTTGCATATCAACTGAAGGCATATTCAAGTAAGCAACATCAAGCCTTAATAAATGACTTATGGTGTTTCTTACGGATTAATTGGAAGGGATCAAAGTATGGGCTACGTGGTGTAAATATTTTCAAAATAGACATAGAGCATAAATATCCCATAAAGAGAAAAAGTCTTCAACCAGTATTTGGAGAGGGTGAACCACCACAGCAACTAAGCCACAATCCGGGATTGGCTTAACAAATCGTCTAATACGTTCCGCTTCATCTAGACTAAAATAAAAATTAAGGGTTCTCCTAAGCTAGAGACTCTAAGGGCCCGTTTGGCCATGAAAATTGTGAGTATGCATGCAAAAAAAGTAATTTTTGTTTTCAAAGTGAAAAATGGTGATTGAAAATTGGAATTGCATTTGGGCATGAATATAAATTGGAGTTGCTTTTGAATTTTTATCAGTGATTTGAAGTAAAAAAAAAGTGAACTTTTTGGTGTTTTTCAAATTTCATGGCCAAACGGCCACTGAATCTCACACTTTGTCCTTTTTTTTTTTTAGTCAAACACTTTGTCCTTACAGTGCCATACAAATCTTTAACCAATACAATTTATCCGAAATTTTGAAAATAAATAAATAGAAGGTTATGTCCACATGATGTAGTCTATCCAATAAATAAAATTTAGCATAAAACTCACTTCAATTAGTGTATTGTTATAGTAAAATGAAGAGTTAATAAGTGCTTTCAATTAATGCAAGAGTTACTGCATCAAAGTAAGCAACAATCATCTAGCAGCGTCTCTAACAGGCTGTTTTGGAATTGAAGATAATCAGAACTCCATGTTTGAGTTCTTTGCATGAAACCAGAAAGAAGAGAAGAAGGTGATTTAGAAGAAAAAGAAGAAGAGAATCAGAAGACTTTCATTGATAAACGTGTAAGTTTACAGTGCTATGTATCTTCTATATATACATATGTGTATATAGTAGAATTAGTTGACTAACTACTTCACTAACTACCTTTCATAAATACAGTTATAACTAACATTTAACAGACTGCTATGCTAAGCTCGTTAACAGCTCATCTAACCAGTTGTGTTAAGCAATAATAATCCCTCAAGTCAGGTCAATGAAGGGTTGATCACTGCTAAAATCACTGGTATGTATCAAGGGATACTTGATCAAGGGAATTTGGTGCAACAGGCAAGTGGAAACCAACCTGGAGCATGTGTGTTTACCAAAGAACAATATGATCAGATTCTGAAAAAGAGCAGCTGCTTCTCAGCTAGTGTCAATGCTACAGGGTCTAAGAGTCAAGCGGGTAACACAACTGGTAAGGATACAGGTATAAGTAATGCTTTTAACAAAATGCTATCTGTTGATAGGTCCGACAGGCGACAGAATGTATAACAAAATGCTAATCTGTTGAATTTTCTTCCATATATATCGAGAAATCAGATACATTTGCCTCGTTGTAGCGTTTCCACATACCGCATTGAAATTTTCTTGAATGTTTGATACATTCTAATCATTTTAGTGCAACCGGGATTGTTCGAAAAATCCCTTTGTAGAGCATTGAAGTGAAGCTTCCAAATTGTAAAGCACACTAAGAGACCCTAAAATCGTTGTCTTTCAGAAGATCTAAGCAAACATCTAGAAAAGAAGAGAGGCTCTTTCTAGAAGCTTCGAGAAGATGGTGGAAAAAAGTGACAGAGGAGGGAGAAGAGAGTTCTTAGAATTTGCATGGAAACTAGGTGGGCATTTGGATATAAGGATTGTAAAATTTGAAAAAAAAAAGTACTCCTTCCGTTTCAAAAAAATTATTCTAGTTTGACTTGATACGAAATTTAAGAAATAAAGAATGATTTTTAAAATGTATGATCCAAAACAAATTTTAAATATTTGTATGGTTACAAATCATCCGTAAAGTTAAATTATTTTTAAATATGAAAAATGCTAATCTTTTTGGGATAAACTAATAAAAAAAAGTAGGACAATCTTTTTGGGATAGAGGGAGTACTTCCTTTTATACTATTTTTACTTGTCCATTACATGTACTGAAATAAAAAAGTACATGTGTATTTTAACTTGATCACTATACTAAAAATACATTTTCACTTTTACTTGTCACTTTTAGCATATCAAGAGATTTTTTTTTTCATATTTACCTTTATTATTCCTCAAATCATTTCTCAAGATCTAAGACTAAACATCAATTAATATGAGTATTGTGGTAAAATACTCATATGAATTAGTAGTATTATTTCTTAAAGAATGTGTATAAAGTCAAACTGGACAAGTAAAAGTAAACAAAAGGACTAGTTTAGTTTAGCAAACCAAGATAGAATTTAGGATGATTTTACCCCACGTTTGGTGGGGATAAATTCCTAAATAATTACTCCTGCGATTAGTTATCTGGGATTGTAGTGTTATATTTATCCACATCGATAGTGGGATAATAATTTCGAAAAAACTAATTCCGAGATAACTTGTTTCCCAACCAAACAAGTCTTGTTTTATGGAAAGAAAAAACTTTTTCCTTTAGTAAATCGGAATCCATCTTTTTGTAGATATTTACCTGATTCAAATTATATGCTTGTTTAATTTAAATTTCCTTTAAATAAATTCAATACAGAAGCACGCCTGGCATGAGTTATTGCTTCTTCACGCGACTCTGCTGGAAGGAGTGATCATATATTTGAATTCAAACAAAAAGGTTTTCTGATGACTGATGAAAGAGAAAGCTTTATTGCTCAAAAAAGGTCAATAATGAAAGAAGAAATTTTATGTATGTCTGAAATTTTGCGGCTAGAGTTATTGGTCTTTATTTTTTTTTTATTTTTTTTGCTTAGGCTATTAAATTGTTTCTTATTTAGTGTAACCCAAAATGAAGATATGAATCTCATCTTTTCCCCTGCCATAAACATCGTTGAAAAGTAATAAAGCAAGTCTAGACTCTAGAGCACATCTGAATGTACATTCCTGCACAGGTCACTTTTCTTTGTCTGAGTATGCCCAATGCCTTTTTTTTTTTAAGAATAAAAAAAAAGCAATTGAATTTCTTCTATAGCAAAGTGCCAATTTTCTTTTCTTTTTGTTAGAGAACTTGTAAAATTTATTAGGGGAAGTGCACGGATAGTTGACTTCAGGACTCCAATCAAATTATATTTGGAGTTCTTAATTTATTCAAGCTTATTCGCATTAAATTAACTTCAGACACACGATATCTAAAGTTCAAAACTTCGCGTCTGAGTTTAGCTTGTCACAGTTCAACTTCAAACACTTTAAAAGTAAACAAATTTCAAGCATTTTTTCATGAACTTAAGCACGTATATATGAAGTTTAGTCAATTTTTGCTTAAAGTTCAATTATAATTTTTTTGCCTGAAGTTCAACTATTTTTGCATGAACTTAGAGCACATATGCCTGAAGTTCAACTATTTTTACTTGAAATTCAATCATCTTTTACCTGAAGCTTAACCATTTTTCCATGAACTTAAAGACATATATGCCTTGCTGCACATGCAAACTCTAGAGTGGACAACATGGAAGATATAGGGGAAACTAGTTTTTGGAATGTTGCTCCTAAACTTTATTTTGGCCTATCTAAACAATGATATTTTAGAGGTAGTATCTTTAAGACATACCTCAAGCACCAATAACTCGAATTAGAGGATGTATGTTAAGATCATCCTCACCCTCTGAGTTGTCTTTACTTTCAGTTATTTTATAAAATCCTTCGTTTCAAAAAAAAAAAAGAAAAAAAAGGGACACATATGACTGAAGTTAATCATTTTTTTCTGAACAAGTTTTTGCCCCGGAATGACTTGTTTTTCAAATTTCAACAATTCGGCAGATGATTCAATACATAAATCTACTGTAAATGAGCTCAAACTTGAAACATAAGTTTCAAATATCATAAAAGCAAATATCAATCATCAATTTGTCAAAATAATAATAAATCTAAGGAAAAAGGACAATAATGCCCCTCAACTTAGACAAATAGAACAACTTTGTCCTCCGTTTGAATTTGGTCATAGATTTGCCCTTATCATTGTGGAATGACTCAAATTTGCCCCTCCACTATGGAAAATAGAACAAATTTACTCTCTGTTTGAATTTGGTCCCAAATATACTTTTAAAAAAAAAACGCGTTCTGTGGGGATCAAACCCATGATCACGTGATTAAAAGCCTCAAATATACCCTTATCATTAAAGCACTTGCTCAAATTTACCTCTCAAGACTAACAAAATTCACTTTTTCCAAGCAAACCTATTATTTTATGGTCAAAGGTTTATTTGACTTCTATTTTCTAAAACGACGAGAGTAAGAGCTAAAAAAATATATAGAAATTTTTTTCTTAAAAATACACATCAAAAGGATGAGAGAAATTTTTCCAGAACATTTCTTTTTCGCTCAACTTATGACTAATAAAGCTTTTCTCTTTCAGTTTCTTGAAGATCAGTGCTTTTTTATCTACGTAATTGTGATCTTATTCATAACTATAGTTCAACGAGAATAAAATTAATTAATTTTTTTTTTGGCATGACAATAATCATAATTTTTTCATCAAGATTAATAGCCTGTTTGGTCAAGCTTCTAAAATCAGCTTATTTTAAAAAGTACTTTTTGCGAAAAGCAGTTTGTGTTTGGCCAATTAATTTAAAAAGCACTTTTGATAAGCAATTAGTGTTTGGCCAAACTTTTAAAAAATGCTTCTATGTGTATTTTTCTCAAAAGTACTTTTCAAAAAAAGTTGCTTTTGGGCAAAAACTATTTTTTTTAGCTTCTGAAAAACTGCTTCTGCTACTCCCTAGAAGCACTTATTTTATCCCAAAAGCTTGGCCAAACACCTCACTTTTTTTTTCAAATAAGCGCTTATTGAAAAAATAAGTACTTTTGGGGGGAAATAAGCTTGGCCAAACAGGCTATAAATCGTTTTGTTAACTGTATATAATAACTCCTCCCAATTTTTTCAATTATTTCTCAAATATTTGAGAATTTTAATTCGGTATTGAGTGCTCGAATATTATTTATTTTTCCATAGAAGATATTTGATTTTCTGAAATTTGTGTTCGGTTCAATTGTTGTTTAACTTCAAGAGAGTAATTTCTTTCTAATGGGGGGAAGACAGAAATATAATGAGAAACTAGATGTAACCCAACTCTTTTAACCATCTTGGGTCTGCTAATTTCCTTGATAAAAAAAATTTATAAGAAAAATTTAGTGTTAAGATTAATATCTTTCAATGGTATTCCATTTCAATAATAAAATATGTTTTAAATGAGTAGAAATAAGTTATTGAAGGTCCGTTAATTTTGTTGGACAAATTTGAGTAAGTTCTTCATTGATAAGGACATATTTGATCATATCTAAGGGAAACTTTCAGCTATTCAACAACTATAAATAGGCATTTGGCCATGAAAATCCAATTTTTTCACTTTATGTGGAATTTTTCTTGTTTGGTTTAGCGGCTAAAAACTGCTTATTTTGAGAAGTGCTTTTCAAAAAAGTAATTTTTATGAGAAGTAGTTTGTGTTTGGCTAATTCATTTGAAAAGTATTTTTGACTGCTTTTAATAAGCAAATTGTGTTTGGCTAATCTTCTTAAAAATTGCTTTTGAGTGTCAAATTACAAAAAAGAACAAGTATCAAAAAACATTTACTATCAAAATTATTTTACAGAGAGAAATTATTTTAAATAGCTATTATGAAACACTTTTATTAAGTTTACTTTTACCCAATTAAAATTTAAAAGTACGTATTAAATTTTTTAATTAATATAATACATAAATAAATAAAGAATATATTAAATATTGATATTATATCAACACGATGATTTAAATAACTAAAAAAACTACAACAAAAGAAAATTCAAAATTAATCCACAAATGAAAATTCAACACAAAAATAAGTAGAATCCTTCATACATCACGAAGATTCTCAATGATTTTATCCCTAATGGATTAATGAAGGGTATACTTGGTAAATATGTATTTGTGGTAAGGATATTTTTTTCTTGAAGAAAATTAATTTCTGCTTCTGTTTTTTTCAAGAAGCAGAAATTTTCCTTGATTTTCGTTTCCGTAAATAAACGTTCTAAATAAAAATAGAAAAATTGACACATCAAAAATTAAAATAAAAAGAAATATTTGGACGCTAGAAGGTGAAACACCACGGGGAGGGTCAAAAATCACGTGTCTACAAGTGTCATAGCAAGTGCGTCCAATGCACGCCTAAAACGTGGTAGACCATTGGGTTCTAAGGATCAAAATCCTAGAAAAAAAAAATAAACGGTCAAGATGACACTACGAAAGAACCTCATAAAGAAATTCAAGATTTGAACAATACTGATATTATTGAAGTAATCAAGGAGCCTGAGACTCAAGAAAATGAGAAAATATCAATTAATCCAATTGATGTTGGGACTAATTTCAATCGATTGGAAATAAATATGGATTATGTCTTTGCTTATAATGTTGCAACCAGAATTATGTAAGATAGTGAGGATCTTGAACTCCAATCTATTAAAGAATGCTGAAAAGATGTGATTGGCCAAAGTAGCAAGAGACAATTAAATCATAGTTAAATTTGCTTACCAAACAAGAAGTTTTTGGACCTGTAGTTCAAACACCCAAGGGTATTAATCCTATTGGTTATAAATGGGTTTTTGTGCAAAAAAAGAAATGAGAAAAATGAGATACAAAGACATAAGGCACATCTTGTTGCACAAGGATTTTCACAAAGGCCTAGTGTTGATTACGAAGAAACGTACTCACCCGTTATGGATGCAATAACATTATGTTATCTCATTAGTTTCGCTGTTCATGAAAGACTTGAGATGCATTTAATGGATGTGGTTACAGCCTATCTCTATGGATCACTTGAAAATGAAATATACGTGAAAATCCCTGAAGGATTTAATAGCCTGTTTGGCCGAGCTTCTAAAATCAGCTTATTTTAAAAAGTACTTTTGGCGAAAAACAGTTTGTGTTTGGCGAATTAATTTAAAAAGCACTTTTGAGACAATTAGTGTTTTGCCAAGCTTTTAAAAAGTGCTTCTATATGTATTTTTCTCAAAAGTGCTTTTGGGTAAAAACTATTTTTTTTAGCTTCTGAAAAACTGTTTCTGCTATTCCCCAGAAGCGCTAATTTTTTCCCAAAAGCTTGGCCAAACACCTCACTTTTTAAAAAAATTAAATACTTTGGGGGGAAAATAAGCTTGGCCAAATAGGCTATAAGATGCCTGAAGCATGTAGTTCAAAGTCTCGGAAAATGTATTCAATCAGATTGCAAAGATCATTACATGGTCTGAAGCAATCCGGGCGCATGTGGTATAACCGCCTTAGTGAGTATTTGTTGAAGGAAGGCTATACAAATGATGCCATTTGCCCATGTGTTTTTATAAAGAAAACAATATCGGAGTTTGTTGTACTTGCTGTATATGTTGACGACATAAACCTTATTGGAACTCATGCAGAGCTCAAAAAGGCAATTGATTATTTAAAGAAGGAATTTGAGATGAAAGGTCTTGGAAAGACAAAATTATGTCTTGGTTTGCAAATTGAACATTTGACAAATGGTATCATTATCCATCAATCTGCCTATATAGAGAAATGTTGAAATGGTTTTATATGGATGAAGCACATCCATTAAGTACTCCGATGGTTTTTTGATCACTTGATGTGAATAAAGATCCATTCTGACCTCAAGAAAAAAATGAGGAAATTCTTGGTCCTGAAGCACCATATCTTAGTGCAATTGGTGTGCTAATGTGTCTTGCCAATACAACAAGGCCTGACTTAGCATTTTCAGTTGATGTGCTAGCAAGATATAGTTGTGCTCCTACAAGGAGACACTAGAACGAAATTAAACACATATTGAGGTATCTAAAAGGGACTATCGATTTGGGCTTATTTTATTCTAACAATTTTAGTCCCGTCTTATTGGTTATGCCAATGCAGGGTATTTATCTGACCCACACAAAGCTAGATCTCAAACAGGCTATGTGTTTATATGTGGAGGTGCTGCCATATCTTGGCGATCTACGAAACAGTCTATCGTAACTACCTCATTAAATCATTTTGAAACAATAGAAATTCATGAAGCAAGCCGAGAAGTTGTGTGGCTAAAGTCAATGATATATCTTATTCGAGAAAAGTGTAGTTTGAAATGTGACAAAATACCCACAATCTTATATGAAGATAATGCAGCTTGCATTTCTCAATTGAAGGGAGGATTCATAAAAGGAGATAGGACAAAGCACATTTCCTCAAAATTATTCTCCATACACGAGCTCTAAAATAATGGTGATATCAACGTGCAACAGATTCGGTCGTGTGTTAATATGGTTGATTTGTTCACTAAGTCTCTACCAATTGCAACTTTCGAGAAGATGGTGTACAAGATAGGAATGCGAAGTCTCAAGCACTTGGACTGAAGTTCTCATCAGGGGGAATTATTACATGTTGTACTCTTTTTTTCATACGAGGGTTTGTCCCACTGGGTTTTTCTTGTAAGGTTTTTAATGAGGCAACTAAAATATATATTATTAGAAATGTGTACTCTTTTTCCTTCACTAGAATTTTTCCTACTAGATTTTTTCTAGTAAGGTTTTAATGAGACATATTATCTATCAAAATAGACATCCAAGGGGAAGTGTTATAGATATTATCATATCTTGTGAATGTCTATCTTTAGGAGAAATATTAGGGCTAATAACTTTGGCACCAAGTCAATATTCTCCTATAAATAGAGATGTTCCCTTCATTGTATTTCATTCTTCAAAAGAAATAAGAACTCTCTTCTCTCTTTCTCTACAAATATTCTTGCTTTAGTTTATTGTTTTATAACAATTCATATGTATTTTGTAAATCTTAAGTTTTAAAATACTAAACCAAAAATTAAAACATCACTTGCATATTTATGTTTTTAGCAAATTACAAAGCTAAATATTAAAAGTAACAACAATGGTATAGAAACTGGTTTGAATACCCATTAGTAAGTTGACTTGAACATCTAATTTCCAACATCTTACAGATGTATTAACAAATGTTTTTTGTCTAAGCAAGCAGCTCAAAGCCATCCGGAGAGAAAAATTCAAATAAAGCTTTCACTTTAAAATTTAAATTAAGGATACATAAGCCTGAAGCACACATGGAATGAGCAAAAACCATCTGCTATCATGGACGGTCAAACAATAATAGAAGACAATAAACTCACGGTACAAACTTTTTCCCAAATTCATAATACGATGTACAAAAATATTTTATTTACACTTTCAACATTTGAAGATATTGTTGTTTATTTTTTCACTTGTTAGTTAATACATGGTCTGAAACCACAAGCAAAACTAACAATCACTCTATGAAGAGAAAATTTTGCCTAATAAATCTAATATCTACGAAAAATACTCAATTTCAACACCCAATTATGATAAAAAAAAAAAATGTGCAGAATTTGTACTCAACATGTTTGCCGGATATCATCATCAAGTTAAGGAATCAACTTCCTCGCGCTCAAATAGTCAAATCAAACCGAACCAAACTGTTAATGCGCACTCTGCTTTTGTCTTATTATTTTGAATATTAAAATAAAAAAAAGTGAAGGAAGAACTTGAGTACATGTAAGAATTTTTACAATATCCGAAGCAAAATTACATGTGTAAAGGAATATACAGGTTTGAAACAAAAGCAATAAACAAAAATGTGCAAAAGAAATCGAAACGAATAGAAAAACGAAGGGATAGCCAAAGCTTAAAGATGTTTGGCTATGTGTGAATAAATTCAAAGGGAAGCTAGACTAATATTTTTAATGAAAATTAAGAGGTATTATTGTCACGACCCAGCTAGGGGCCGTGACGGGTACCCGGGGCTAGCCACCGAGCACCACTCGCTCTAATACTCATCTTACTCATTTAATGCCCTTTTATCAATTTTATACACGAATTGTAGGAAAATCATATTTTATATAAAAACATAAATACTTATATACATTTGCCTCTCGGCCATAAAAATAATATATACATAATAATAACATCTTGTGAGACCATCTGACCCACACTGCGTATCTACGAGCCTCTACTGACATACTAAACATATAGACGGAACAAGACTCCATCGTGCCCAAAATATGCATATATACCAAAAGAAGAATCATAAACACCTCCGGACAATGGAGTGCTCTTAATCAGCTGACAGCTACTAAGGGTCTGGACCAAGCTCACCTCCCTGTCTACCTGTGGGCATGAACACAGCGTCCAAAGAAAACAGACGTCAGTATGAACATTGTACTGAGTATGAGAGGCATAAACAATGAAGAAAGACAGTGATAATATAATGTGAACATCAATATGAAACATCTGAATCTGAATGACAATCATAAAAGAAGTAATGCATGTTGTCTTACTCATACTCATCATAATCTCATATATGCATAATATGCAAGCTGCCCGTCCATATCGGAACGGTGTGATAATTAATAACATTAGCCCGCGTCCAGGCCTCCCGCGTCCGGGGTACCATCTCATGCCGCCCACTAGTGGTGTCTGCCCATGCCAAAAGGTCATGGTGTATCCGTATAGCTGCCCGCCTTGGCGGTGACTGCCCGACCAACTAGGCGCGGTGTAATATGATCATGACATGCTCATAAAAAATACTTGTAATAATATGCTTATCATAATATGCTTATCATAGTACATGCATAAGACTCAAGATCAACTATACTCTATCGGGGTGGCGTAAGGTCGTGATCCCCCGATTTCATTATGGAGCAATTATTGACATTCTGCCTCACCTTGAAGGAATTAGTACATAAGGTGAGTGTAAGCAATAAATAGCATCATTATCAATATGGCATCATCATATCATATCTCTTATCTTATATAGACATTTATGGACTTAGGCTTCTAGCTTTCCGGAAAATAGGAACTCGTGAAGAGGAAAAGAACTCATGCTATAGGATTCATGACATTAGAAAGAAAGGACTAACCTCACATACCTTGAACTCTATCTAATGTCCAACGTCTACTTCTCGAGCTCGCAGGTCTAAAATTAAGACAACATAGGCCACAGTTAGATTATCCACATCACTCACTAACCAATCCAAGTACGAATGGAACTTAACAAAATTCGGGCAGCATTTCCCTTGTAAACTTAACAATCCTCGAAATTCCAACTTAGCCAAACATCAATAAAAATACTAGCAACAACAATACCAACAATTTCATATCAAACTAGAATTAAATCCATTCTTAAATCGCTTCCAAAACAGCCCAATATACATTCGTATACCAATGCTTGTATACACTTCTTTATTTTCGTATATCCATAATATAACAATAAACATAACAACAACAACTACAGCCCATCTCACGATATTCCAGCACACCAAACAATTTATGACAACCACCAAACTGTCCACATGGTAATAATAGCAATTTATCCGATTTTTCGCAATTAATTTTGTAGTTCCCGTCTCTCAATTTAACTATGGCCTGAATGAATTTAAATATATCTAGTAGAGGAGAATTCTTACCTTATATTCCAAGAAATAATCTTCTTCCACCTTACTTCACTACGAAGAAAGCCCGGATTTAACAACACGATAAGACGGAATAACGAGATCGAAGCAGTGAGCAAAATCCGAATATTGTTCTTGAGAAAAAAAATTACATTTTTCTTCCGTAAAATACCAAGTCACGTTAGTGCTCTATCAATTCAAAACTGCGTTGTTTCCATATAAATGTAAGTCACGTTGTTGCTTCCTTGCATATTGAAACAACAAAATAATTAGCTAGAGAGAAAATAAGGTGTGGTACGTTTGTTATTATGGCAAAATGGGAAAGATTTAAGTTTGAATGCTTAAAAAGAGAAAGGGATTCAGCATCCTTTCTTTTGTACGTGTCATTATGCACTTTAATTTGCATGACTTATCACTCCCATCTGCATATTTTAATGCCACCTTTTTTTTTTCATGATGTTGTGGGGTCCAGCTCCAATCTTGCTTACTAATTTAATTGTCCCAACTGTCCACCCACCAAATAATATATAGTACAGCCATGCATTGCTTTATATTTGTTTTTTTTTCATGGCCCACATGGACTCATCAATCTTTACACTTGTCCACTTTGTTTCCAAATTGCCTCACTTTGTTTCCCACGATAATTGTGCACCCGTAATATTTATTCAATTCACCTTGATAACAATTATTTTTAATACACTTTATATACTCATTATCATAATTATATGACATAGCACTAGTCTATAGTCCCTTTTAATACACATAAAATATTATTTCCAGTCATCGTCGTCACGCTTTTCCATCTTAAATTATTTCGGGACTTCATCCCTTGTATACATCAAGTTATTCGTTTCATGCTTGAATACGATCAAATTCTCCGGGCTCAAGTAAATTGCTCATGTTGGACGATTAAATTTTCTAGTATAAAAATATGGAGTATTATAGATTGGATCGTATTCCACTCAAAATCTACTTCTTACTATTTGAACGAATTTATATCGATTCACTGATGACAAATATCATAAGGGATGTAACAATTATAAATGTGCAAGATCATATTCTACCGTTTCAAGCTTTTCCTATCCGCTATTTCGCATAAACAGATAAGTAGTTATAAAGGAAGAGGAAAAGTTAAGTAATTTAATTTAAAAAGTAAAGTTAAGTAATTTAATCTAAAAAGTATCTTTTGAATTAACACATCCAAAAATGGGAAATAATAGGAAAAAGGTAAAAAAAAGGAGACAGGAAAAGGAGAAAAAAGATAAATGCTAATGTAGGTCATAGAGAGGTGTCAGTAGGGCTGTACAAAGGAAACCGACAAACCACACCAAACCGATAATCCGAACCAAACCAAGAAAAAAATCTGACTAGTGCTTTGGTTTGACTTGGTTTGGTTTTAAAAAGAAAAACCCGACCACTATTGGTTTGGTTTGGTTTTAACTAAAAAAAGTCAAACCGAATCAAACCAACCCGCCATTACATTTTTAAAATTTCAAAAATATTTTATACATAAAAATATTTATTTATAATGTAATTTATATATATTTCTTAAACTTTTTCATAGTTTTTTGTATTTTAACATATTATTTCACTTGGAATTAGAATTTTGAATGGTCTAATAAGTTTTATAGCCCATAGCTAGATAGTAGTAACTCAAATAAAACTCAACAAAAATCAAATCAATATTAATGCTAACAAAATAAATTCAATTCTAACGCTAGAAATGACAATAATATTGTATATATATTCTTTAGTTTTATATTGGTTTAGAAACTGAAAATACATAACTTAATTTTATTTTTTCTTTAATATTTAGTCATGTAATTAATACTTATTAGCCACACTTCTTTTAGCATGACTTAGTACTTTTAGATTATGATCATTTTCTATGTGCCTTATAATTTAAATGTACTTATTATAGCATGACTTAGTACTTTTAGAATATGATCATTTTATTTTATGCAATTTCATTACTTCTTTTTGTTGAATATGGGTACAATGTCATCTCTCATCTCACATTTTGTGTTATTTTCTAAAAAAAATATCTTAATTAGATAGTCGTATCTTACTAGGACTAAAAAAATATTTGAAGTACAAGTTATATGTTTAGTATGAAGAATTTACCAGAAAAAATCCGAAAAACCCGAGCAA
Source organism: Lycium barbarum (assembly GCF_019175385.1). Classification (NCBI taxonomy): domain Eukaryota; kingdom Viridiplantae; phylum Streptophyta; class Magnoliopsida; order Solanales; family Solanaceae; genus Lycium; species Lycium barbarum. The sequence continues at coordinate 136,985,448 of NC_083340.1, read as the reverse complement.
CCCGAGAAAACACAAGGTTGAAAAACCAGACTTTTGTTGGTTGGTTTGGTTTATTGATTTAAAAATTCGATGCAATTGGTTTGGTTTGGTCTTTAAAAAATTCGAATCAACCCGGTCCATGTACACCCGTAGATGCCACATAGGATTATCAATGCTTAGCTTTATATTATATATACATTCATTTAATTAATAGGAGTAGAAGAGAACGGCAAAATGGTTCGTCGTCTTCTTCTATTGGGCATTTTGGTAATTTTGCTTTAAACTTGATATCTTTGTATAATATATGATAAGATGATAAATCGACAAAAAAGAAGAAAGTAGTAAGGAAAGGTAGCTAAGGACTCAATCAATCAGTGCACTGAACTTTTCTTCATGAGATAGGTTATAGTGTCTTTGTTTGATGCTGATAGTCAATTAGTGTATCATTTACATATGAGATTAACTATCACGCATTTTCTAAAATAACTTTTTTTCCACAAGCATCTAATCACGGGTAGGATTTTCTATTTTCACTAGGAATCTATAGTGGACCTAAGAAGATAATGTTTCCGCAAAGAAAGTTTTTTTCTTTTTGGGAGAAAAGTATTTTTGATCTCTTGAGTATTTATAATACACTGACGTCTTTTTAGGTATTTAAGTCTTAGTGACCTCAAGTTTTATTTCAGTTGCAGCCTCCCTAACAAGCCAATTTTACACGTCTGTTATCATATTGTTGTAACGTTAGTTGTATCTCTCGTTCGGGTTATTTGAGTATTCAAAATCTTCACCCAATTCCCTTTTTTTTTTAACATATTCATAACACATTGTTTCTTGAAAATATACTAATTAATAATCATATATTTGTGACTAATATTATAAAAAATAATTGATATATATTTTAATTAATTATAAAACTTAAAAACAAACTTTTTTTTTTGTGAGAACTTCATGAATGGGATGTTTGACAAAAAAAGAAACTATAAATATAATGTCATAACATTAGGATCACTATCATATGAATCATCAGTACTGGATCCTAAGATATCCTCTTCCTGTATGCCCTTTTTTTTTTTTTTAACTAAAACAACTAAATAAAAATCGAAAATATAACCTAAATTCAAAATTTAAAAGAAAGGAAGAATAAAATCTATAACCTCATTCATAACGAAATTTCACTTTAATAATTAGCGTCACTCATTAAATGTCAAGTTTGTTAATGACTCATTCTTTCTAATATAAAGAGGTGTAGTTTCAGAAATTAGAATAATAACACGGTTATGCTGATTAATAAAATTAAATAAACATAAAAAATAAGGGCAATTACATGGAACCACAAGAAGTAAAGGTTGGAAACGAGAAGAAAGGAAATGAAAGATAAATTAAAAAAAATTAAAAAATAAAAGTAAAAAGTAAAAATAAAAATAAATTAAAATAAAACAAAAAAGAAAGAAACAAAAAAGCAGGCCTAGAATTCAGGGTATAATTACCCCCTATTCTCACCCCCTTGAGAATTGGACAGTGTAATTACACCCAATTCTCATCTAATTGTGTAATTACTTGATCAAAAAAATAGATCAAACTGTGTAATTACACCCAATTACACTTAATTCCAATTACCTGGGTGGCTTTCCAAACAGTCCCTTAATAAAAAGAATATTACCGATTTTGTTAAGTGATCTTTATAGTTAAAAAATAGTCTAGTGACTTTAATTGAAATAGTGTAAAAAATTAAGTGACCATCTCTGAAATCGAATCTTTGAATCATTAATAGATAAGAATGTAATTGTAAAATCTCTATAGGGAAAGATATAGGGAGGCCATAACCTTTCTAGCTGTACGCATCCAAAGTTCATCACACATTGGAACCTAAAAATCCATCAGATTAAACTTTCCATGAGAACTTATTGCTCTAATGATATAGGAAGGCGATTTTTTTATCTTTTGCAGCTAGCTGACATCGAAACTTTAGCATTAGATTTGTGTGGCTTTGCTACGAATTTAAAAAATAAAAAATAAAAAAAATGACAAAGGAAAATGTGTACCAAAGGGATGAAGAACTTAATTAATTGCTCTTAATTTAACAATACAGAGACAAGAAACAATAATCTAAGGAACATAGGCACGAATACATGGATCACCAACAACCTTCCAATTTCTGTAAAAATCAAAATGATTAGAGAAAATAAATTGAGAGGGGCATCCTAACCGTGGAGTAGTGCTGAACTGTCTCAGTCATGGAATTACATAAAGTTGGCACTCTTTATTCACATTTCTAAGATTCTTTAAGGCATCATTAAGTACATAAATGAAGAAATGACCGTTCATATACAATCAAATGAATTTGGTCAGCGTTAAATTAATTACTCTTTAATTTTTAACTCCTTAGCTTCTCTATAATTTTTTAACATAATAAATTAGTGGAATTTGAAAGAATCAATATAGCTTTTGAAACAACACTTCATTGTGTAATTTATCAAAGACACAGGAATATTTAAATAAAATTTGGTTAATGATTTTACTGGTATGAAAGCCAAAAAGAACAATAAGTACGGGAAGATGGAAGAGCCCTCCTGTTTCCAATTTAGTGTAGCTAAATTATTATTTTTATTCATTTGATTAATAGGAGTAGAAGAACACGGCAAAATGGTTCGTCATCTTTTTCTATTGGGCATTTTGGTAATTTGGTTTTAGACTTGATATCTTCCCACTTTCAGTATAATATATGATAAGATGATAAATCGACAAAAAAGAAGGAAGTAATAAGAAAAGGTGGCTAAGGACTCAAGTTCTGTTGACTTGTTGATGGATGGAGATGGATTTGGTATGATAGACATTATTTTTCCAAAAAATGTTATCTTACATGTTTTTCCTGATGAAATCATTTTTCAAAATTTGGTTATCTCGAATTATTGGAATAGTTTTCTCAAAGAAAATGATTTCCACAAAACTATGAAATGATTTATGTCACTTATATAGATGGAAGTCCTTTTCCTTTATAAATATTGCAACTCTTACTCCATGTCATTTTTTCTACCAGCTTGCTGTCAATCTTTGTATGATTACCATGTCACCTTACTTCTGTACCAACCAAACTTTGGAATCTGATTCAGAAACTTATTTCTTGAGGTAAAACATCTTCCAGGAAGAACCTTTTGCATGGAAAACAATTTTTTCCACACAAAAAGTGTTAATGAAGATCCAACCATCTTGAGTTTGAATGATGCATCCATGATTACAGATCGAAATAATCAAACGAAGAAAAAGAAGAATGGAAAAGAAAGAGAAAGGGAAAGAGAACGAGTTTACAAGGAAAGAGAAAGAGTTTCAGACAAAAAGTAATAATATGTTTCCCACTTCAAATTCTTCTATATTGACCAAGGCATTAGATGCCAAACACATTTCAGACAAAAAAAGTAATATGTTTCCCACTTCAAAGTCTTCTATGTTGACTTTCCTTCACGTGTTAGTCATGTGAAGGAATATTTTCTGTTACACAACTGTACAAATCATAAGTAGACAAGTGTATAGGTTTTAGTATTTTTCTTAGCCTTTTATTTACAATAACGTGTATATATAGGAATGAACAGATAAATGAATACAAGGTGAAAATCATCAAAATCAGTGTCTTCTTTTATGGTATCAGAGCAGACTTGAGCTCGATCTGAAGCCTTCATTAAAATCATCTTCATTCACCTTCAACCTCCCAATAAACCAAAATGGCTGATGCAACACCAAATGTACATTCAAGCAGTGTAGACAAAACCATAAATTGAGAGGGGCATCCTAACCGTGGAGTAGTGCTGAACTGTCTCAGTCATGGAATTACATAAAGTTGGCACTCTTTATTCACATTTCTAAGATTCTTTAAGGCATCATTAAGTACATAAATGAAGAAATGACCGTTCATATACAATCAAAATGGCTGATGCAACACCAAATGTACATTCAAGCAGTGTAGACAAAACCATCACTTATAGTAACAGTCACCCTTATCATCTGAATAACTCTGATTCCCCTGGAATGGCTTTAATTAACAATGTGTTTGATGGCAAAGGATGTCCAGGTTGGAGGAGATCTATTCTCCTAGCCTTATCAGCCAAGAGAAAACTTGGATTCATCAATGGAGCTTGTAAGGCTCCAGATCTGAAATCAGAAGAATATGAACAATGGAGTTGTGTTAACGATATGATTATTTGTTGGATCTCAAATGCACTAACAAAGGAGATTGCAGATAGTGTAATGAGTTCTAAAACAGCAAAGGAACTTGGGGACATCCTTGAGCAAAGGTTTGGCAAGTCAAATGGAGCCAAACTCTATCATTTACAAAAGGAATTATCGGGACTTGTTCAAGGAAATAATGACATTGCAGGGTATTTTACCAAACTGAAAAGAATATGGGATGAACTAGATGCACTTGATGTTGTCATATGCTGTTCATGTGTATGTGTGTGTCAAGGAAAAGCCAAACTAATGAAGTCTTTAGAGGGCCAAAGATTGATACAATTTTTAATGGGGTTAAACGATATATACACACAGGCAAGAGGAAATATCCTCATGATGAACCCATTACCCAGTATGGATCTGGCATACTCTTTGCTTTTACAAGATGAAAATCAAAGAGAAGCATATGCCAACACTAACCACACTACTGAATCTGCCTCGTTCATGGTGACTTCACAAGGCAGAAATTATCAGAGAAATGGGAATCAAAATTTTAAAGCATCAACTCAACCACAGCAAAGGTTTGGCAACCACACACCAAGGAACAACAAAAATTTTTCAAAGTATAAACCTAGGAAAAACAAATACAACCGAAATGTGAGCTGCACATACTGTGGGAGGACAGGTCATACAGAGGATGATTGTCACAGGCTTCATGGTTTTCCTGAGGATTTTGAATTCACAAAGGTTAAACCCTATCAAGCAAAGGCAAATGGATTAGTTACTGAGGAGGATACAGTGTTTGCTAAAGGGGAGGCATCCAACAACCATCACAGTAATCCAATTCCACACATAAGTAAGGACAACAATCCTATTCCATATATGAGCAGGGATCAATATGCAGATCTGGTTCAGCAAGTGATTAAAGAAGTAAAGATGGGACAAACAGGAAGTTCAAACAGTTCAAATGTTGGGTTCAATGCAGGAGCAATTGCTGGTACAATTCTAAAGTATTCAGGCACTTGCTTATCTGTTTTTAACACTTCCACCTGGATTATTGATTCGGGAGCATCAGAACACATGTGTTTTGATGCTAAATCTTTTATTTCTTTATCTATCCTTCCTGTTTCCATTAGTATCGCTTTACCTAATTCCTTTAGGATCATTGTGACTCAGGCAGGAAGTGTCTCTATTCTTCCTAAAATTACCTTAAAAAATGTCCTCCATGTACCAGATTTCAAATATAACTTAATATCAGTTCATAAGTTATGCAATCAGTTTAGATGTGATGTGTTATTTACTCTTAGTGGCTGCATATTACAGGACCCTTTAATGAGGAACACTCAAGCTTTTGGTGAGGCAAAAGAAGGACTCTACTTGTTGCAGCCTAGTCCTAAGTCTAAGTCTATTTCATATGACAGTGTAGTTTCATATCAAGAAGGAAGCAATTCCATTCCTCAGTCTAAGTCATTTTTTCTTCCAGTTTCAGCAAATGTAGTTCCTAGTATAAATCTGTGGCATGTAAGATTGGGACATGTCCCTTATTCAGTAATGAGAAAGTTTCCTTTTATCAATTTTCCAACATATTTGTGATGTGTGTCCTAAAGCCAGGCAGATTAGGCTACCCTTTCCCCTAAGTCAAATCCAGTCTAAAAGAAACTTTGATCTAATTCATATTGACACATGGGGACCATATAAGACATGTACTCACAATGGATACAAATACTTTCTCACTATAGTAGATGATTTTAGTAAGGGAACTTGGACCTTCTTATTGAGTTCTAAGTGTAATGCTTTTCCTATTTTAAAGGATTTTCTGATCATGGTTGAAAGGCAATTCAATGCTAAGGTGAAGGTTATAAGGTCTGATAATGCACTAGAATTGGGTAAAGGAACACAAGAAGCCCTTTTTCTCAAATCTCAAGGGATAATACACCAAACATCATATGTAGGGACCCCCCAGCAGAATGGAGTAGTTGAAAGAAAACATAGACACCTCCTGGAAATTGCCAGGGGTCTGATGTTTCAGTCACACTTACCTAGTCCTTTTTGGGGAGAGTGTATATTGACTGCAACACATCTTATCAATAGGTTTCCTTCCAGGGTGTTGCAAGGAAAGACACCACATGAGGTTTTGCTTGGAAATAGACCACGGTATGATAACTTGAGGTGTTTTGGTTGTTTGTGCTATGCTTCAACTTTAGCACAACACAGAACAAAGTTTGATCCTAGGGCAGTAGCTTGTGTTTTCTTGGGGTATCCACAAGGACAAAAAGGGTACAAAGTGATGGATTTATCCACCAAGAGGGTTTTTGTCTCCAGAGATGTTAAATTTTTTGAGCAACAATTCCCATTTGCATCTAATTTGAACTCTCCACCTACCATTTTTTCTATGCCATCACCCACTGATGACACAGCTCCACTTCATCAGACTGATGACACAGCTACCAATTCCACTCCAACTTCTATTCTGTAACACCCCGCATCTTGGAACTGAGTTTAAGCTCATATTATTAGAGTTCTAGTGGAAACATTGAAGGTTTGAACGTTTTGCGAAAATGGTTGATAGGCCTAGTTCGGGCAGCAATAACTCCTTGATCGGTTTGGAATTTTGGAAGGTACTATCAATGAAGTTGTAGTACGTAGAAATACCTTTCTAACGATATAAGGACCAAGCCAATCAGAGATCGGTGCAAGGAGATATGATCGTATCAATATGGCTAATAGTAAGGCACTTGAAATCCTATAGAATCGGCTAAGTTTTTGATACGTCTGCCTTCCAGTCAAATTTCATGAAAATACGTTGGGAATTTGAGAAAACTTCCTTGATGAAAGTTGTATCCCTTTCAAATAGATTTCCAACGGTATATTATGGAGGACAAACGGACATCTGTGCAAAGAGTTATGCCCATTTTACTGAAGCCTATCTTCGTTGGAAAATTGGTGACTTCGACGGGAAGATCGACGCTCCGTCGATCTGATCGACGGTTCGTCCTTTGAACCGTCGATTGTGTATTGTTCACTGGAAATTTGATCAATTCGACGGAGCAGATCGACGCTCCGTCGATCTGATCGACGGTTCGTCCTTTGAACCGTCGTTTGGTCCGTTAAGTACGTTTTCGGGTCAAAGGTCGGGTTTACGCGTTTTTTTAGTTATATTTGGGATTTGGAATTTATTTCCCCAGCCCCATTCACGAAAATTCTCTCTAAACTCATAGAGAACAAGTCTCAAACCTCAAGATCTTCCAAGGTAAGTTTCTATCATGATTCTAGATTGAATCCAAGTCCCTAATCCCTTTCTAATTTGAGTAAACTCTTCTAATCTATAGAGTTGTGATTGGAACACTATAGTTAGAGGTGAAAACCCTAGAGCCCGAATTCAAGAGGATTGGATTTCAAAAAGGTAATGTTTCTACCCTCTAAACATTTATAGTTGTGAATTGATGAGTTCTTGGGAGAATAGTAAATGGGTTTGACAAAGAGAATTATATGAACTATGCTAGGGTTTTTGGATTGTTGACTTGGGATTGTTGTATTCATATGGGTGATGAAGAATGATGTTAATTACATCTAATTAAGATTGTAGAATCACCTAGAAGTAATAGAATGGGAATTGGGTGAAGAAATCACCATTGATGGAGACTGTGGAGCTTCATGCCCACTAAGTGTTTGATAAAATGCTTAGATGACCAAAGCATGAATATTATTGCTAATATAGAATCCCTTTGACTTGTATTGATATAGATCAAAGTTGAAAGGGTTGACGAACATTGAAATACGCTCAAAAGCAGGAAGTTAAGGTATGTAGAACTTCCATCCACATGTGGGAATCTCTACGTCCATCCACATGATCCGTTTCGTAAAATCTATGAAGTTCAAATCCTAGGGCATTAAACCCAACATATTGGTAGCCCATAATTATGTATGTATGTACATGAATTTTGTATCTATGTTCGTTATTGTATTCCTAATCTTCCATTACGGATATTAGGAATCCTAGCTTAATCCATGAATCATGAATTCTTCCCCATGTGTTCTCATTATGTTCATATGAAACTGTATGATTTTATTTTGCAAGTTACAAGCATGTTTTCAAGTCAATTACAAATATATGATTTTGAACTATTGTATTACCCATAAATCAAGAACATGTTTACAAGCTATTTCATGAAACCATGTTTACAAGTTATTTCGTGAAATCATGATTACAAGACAAGTACAAGTTAATTCACGAAAGTCATGGGCTTCTTAGCCAACTATATTATTTCCATGTTCGGGAGTTGTATTAATACCGAGAAGGCTCAGATAGCCTGAAACTACGTATGCCAACGTAGGATAAGGATCGCTCCGCCTAAATAGGACGATTCCTTCAAATTTTCCCCATTGAGGGATTTTGGATCCATTCATGTCATGTTCATGTCTCGTGCCCCGGCAAGGTACGAGATGGCTTAGCTGATCGGGCAGAGATCAGACTCCACGTTTCTCCCCGTGGTGGTTCATGTCGGTATTACAGATCTATACATATTATTACAGATTATCTCATGCTTACAGTACTCATGATTATGTTCAGTTCCAGTACTCAGTTTCAGTTTTAATTTCATGTTTATGTACTCATGCTCATGCTCATGTTCATGTCCAGGTTTTCAGTTTCAGTTCTTATCATGCTATTTCATGTCCCATGTTATTTCATTCAGTTGTTTTACATACCAGTACATTCAATGTGCTGACGTCCCCTTTTATTACCCGGGGGCCTACATTTCACGATGCAGGTACTGATATACAGGACGACACATCTGCCCAGTAGGACAACATTCGTATCAGCCTATTGGTGAGCCCCATCTCATTCGGGGTTTAGTCAACTTTTGTTTATGATTAATTATGCATCTAAAGGTATGCTGGGGCCTTGTCCGAGTAAGTATGTTTTTCAGTCAGACTCATGATAGAGGTTTCATAGACTAGACAAGTCAGTTATGTCATGTATAACCTTCAGAGTCGTATAGCCATTTTGGCTCATTCATGTTATTTCCGCACTCATGTTTAAACAAGTACTTTATTAAGTATTATGACTTAATACGTTTTATAAAGGCTCATCATGCATTCACGTTATATTCCGCTTATGTTATGCATTATGATGATTCAGTAAGTCATGTGGTTCGCTCAGTCACATGCAGTCAGGCACCGAGTGCCGTGTTACGTCCAGGCCATGGTTCGGGGCGTGACAAAGCTTGGTATCAGAGCCTAGGTTCAAGTGTCTTAGGGAGTCTATGAAACCGTGTCCAGTGGGGTCACTTTTATATGTGTGTGCGCGCCACACATATAAACAGTTGACCACCAAGACATTCAGGATTGTGTCATTTCTTTCTACTCTAGATCGTGCCATGAAGCTTAGAGCAATAAGAAACTTCTTTTCCTCTCGAATTACGTACGTTTCGAATGCGCAGGAGATGAACAGAAAATTCAAGGTCCAAGTAAGGATGTTTACTCATAGGGGGTACAATTGGGCAGTACTTACTGGTAACGAATGAGACTTCAAGTGCTATTGAAAGTGGAATACAATGTAAGTTGCCGAGAAGGGGTGTAGTGGAATGAATGGTATGTTGAATGATAATGATGTTCTTGAGAAAGGAGAATGGAATACAACAGGGAGAGGATATCAGAGAAATTAGAAAAGGAGCTAAGTCAACAGGAAAAAGGTAGATCATGGAGGATCTCAAGGGAGTGGTGGTAGACAGTTTTCTACCGGAAGTCATCAGGACCCATTCCATCTGCAGTTAAAGATTGAAAGGGAAAATAAACAGGAAAGTGTAACAGGTACAGTTGAGTTGGACATATGAGGTAAGTTCATCATTTTTATACTGTTGTCGAAATTGGGACCCCTATGTGGCTACGATATGATATGATATATGTATATATGTTGGCCTTGTGAGGCATTGTTGGTATTTCCTGCGTGCAGGTTTTGGGATAGTAAGAAATACAGAGGAAACTCTGCCAAATTTTTCCTAGAAATAGAAGGAAAATAAGATATAAGTTCGTAATATGTCTGGAAAAGCCATGTCAACAGTAATGATAAGATTTGACTAAGTTACGAGTACGGCTGACCTTGAGAAATATAATTTGATTTCCTATTCAGATGAACACCTTGAGTGGGTGGCAGTTCGGATACATCCGAATGTATGTTAGAAACCAAGGGCTTAAGTTAAGTTCAGAGTAGAGTGATTAGTGGAAGAAGAAATCAGCTAATCCGTAAAAGAGCAAACTACAGAAGAATAGCCTTTAGGAGTTTTCAAAAGGGGTTGTCCTAATATTTACAGCGTGAGCAGAGTTAAGTCGTTTAGATGGAGTATGCCAGTTATGAATACAGTAGCAACCCGTTCATGTAAGTAAATTTAGTTTTTCCCCATGAGGAATTGCTCCGATATGAGTCAAAAACAAAATCAAGTATGGGAAGTACAACTCCTGATTTAGGCAGACAAAAGAACTAAGGTGAAAGAAGTTCACTGCTTATCCAAGCTAGGAATTCGACTTTCAGACTCCGAAGTGGGTGGAGTTATTGCCCAGAACATGGCATTCCTGCTTAGTCATTGAAGTTAGAGAGAAGCAGTTTGGTGATTCCTACTTGCTGCGGATGAAAGAGAGGATTCACGAATAGAAAGCCTTAGCTTTTGAACAGGAGAGAGATAATGGTACCTTGAGATATCGAGACAGATTATGCGTTCCAGATGTTGATGGACTCAGAGAGCGAATTATGTCAGAAGCTCACAATTCCAGGTATTCCCTTTTACCCAGGTTCCACTAAGGTGTATCATGATATCAAGGAGATTTACTGGTGGAACGATATGAAGAAGGATGCGGCAGATTTTGTAGCTAAGTGCTCGAATTGTCAGCAGGTGAAAGCCGAACACCAGAGGCCTGGTGGCTTGACTCAGAATGTTGATATTCCTGTCTGGAAATGGGAAATGATCAATATGGGCTTTGTATCAGGTCCACCTCGTTCAGCTAGGAAGTATGATTTAATTTCGGTGATTGTGGACAGACTTACGAAGTCAGCGCACTTCTTGCCAGTTAAGACCACAGATTGAACAAGAAGATTATGCCAAGTCATATGTTAATGAAATTTCCGGATTGTATGGGACCCTAGTGTCCATTATTTCAGATTTTGGTGCTCAGTTCACAGCGAATTTCTGAAAATCCTTTCAGAAAGGATTTGGGTACGGAGGTGAACCATAGCACAGCTTTTCATCCTCAGACAAATGGTCAGACAGATACGCTATTCAGATCTCATGTTATGATACTCATGTTAGTTCAATATTCAGATATTTATGTCAGCTTAGTACTCAGGTATCAGTCCAGTACTCACGTATTCATGCCAGCTCAGTATTCAGCTAATCCAGTATTCAGTTAGCTCAGTATTCAGTCAGCCAGTCTTCAGTCAGTTCAATAGACATTCAATTTCGTATCTCAACAGTTTAGTAGTCATGTATTCATTTAGTTCAGTCGCTTTGAATTCCTTGATTATCCTGTTTTACTGTGTCGCTTGAATTATTTCATTGCAATATCATTTTAAATCTTTTAATCTTATCTGACCCCCCTTTTTATGCTTCTATTGAGCCGAGGGTCTCTCGGAAACAGCCATCCTACCTTGGTAGGAGTAAGGTCTGCGTACATTATACCCTCCCCAGACCCCAAGATGTGGTATTTCACTGGGTTGTTGTTGTTGTTGTTGTTGTATTCATTTAGTTCAGTAACCATGTGTCCTTGATTTCAATGGTAATTGGGATGATCACCTGTCTCTCATTGAGTTTTCGTATAATAATAATTATCAAGCTAGTATTGGGATGGATCCATTTGAAGCTCTGTATGGGCGAAGGTGTAGATCACCAATTGGTTGGTTAGAAATTGGTGAAGCAGAGTTGCTAGGACCAGGTTTGGTTTATCAAGCTATGGAGAAAGTCAAGTTGATACAGAAGCGTTTGAAAATGGCGCAGAATTTCCAGAAATTTTACACAAATGTGAGACAGAAGAGATTTATGATGAAGCACCAAGATTTTGAGGTATGTAAGCTTTCTTTTCATGCTTTTGGTCGTGTGTGGCCAATGTATAGTGCTATTGTGATGTAGCCCTGTGAGACAATGATATTATGGGCTGTTGTGACAGGTTGGTAGTGCCATATTACAGGGGAAACTCTGGCGAAATTTTTGTAGAATCCCGAATGTTATCATTTGAGGACGTATGTTCCAATAGGGGGGGAGAATGTTACACCTAGGAAATTTCTCCGTTAGCATACCGCGAATAGACCCACGAAGGGTATGACGTATACGACATGTTGACAAGTAAGAAGTAATATTTAATGATTCCAAATGAGATTTCAAAGACATTTGAGGTAGGAGACGAAAGTTGTTAAGGAAAGCAAGGTATATGTTGTGTGTCGAGCAAGAATTATGAGTATCGACATAATGATGGCTTAATGACATTTTGGAGAAGAGTTATAATGTCCCTTATGTATTCAAGCCTCACGTTTCACGATCGAGTTCATGTATTCGTTATTCATGTCTCATGTTTGGGCATTGATGTTTTCATGACACTATGTCATGTCAGTTTCTATGCCCCATGTCATGTTATGTCTCATGTTCCACGCTCATGTCAGCTATCCAGTGCCCATGTTTATGTCTCAGTATTCACGTTTCCATGTAACCATGTCATGTTAGTTCAGTCTCCATGTTTCATGTCAAGTTTCCTTCGTGTTCATGTAGTCAAGCCATGTCCAGACATATTCTTAACCATGACCCATAATTCGAGGACGAATGATCCCAAGGGGGAGATATTGTAACACCCCGCATCTTGGAACTGAGTTTAAGCTCATATTATTAGAGTTCTAGTGGAAACATTGAAGGTTTGAACGTTTTGCGAAAATGGTTGATAGGCCTAGTTCGGGCAGCAATAACTCCTTGATCGGTTTGGAATTTTGGAAGGTACTATCAATGAAGTTGTAGTACGTAGAAATACATTTCTAACGATATAAGGACCAAGCCAATCAGAGATCGGTACAAGGAGATATGATCGTCTCAATATGGCTAATAGTAAGGCACTTGAAATACTATAGAATCGGCTAAGTTTTTGATACGTCTGCCTTCAAGTCATATTTCATGAAATTACGTTGAGAATTTGAGAAAACTTCCTTGATGAAAGTTGTAGCCCTTTGAAATAGATTTCCAACGGTATATTATGGAGGACAAACGGACATCTGTGCAAAGAGTTATGCAAAATTTACTGAAGCCTATCTTCCATTACGGATATTAGGAATCCTAGCTTAATCCATGAATCATGAATTCTTCCCCATGTGTTCTCATTATGTTCATATGAAACTGTATGATTTTATTTTGCAAGTTACAAGCATGTTTTCAAGTCAATTACAAATATATGATTTTGAACTATTGTATTACCCATAAATCAAGAACATGTTTACAAGCTATTTCATGAAACCATGTTTACAAGTTATTTCGTGAAATCATGATTACAAGACAAGTACAAGTTAATTCACGAAAGTCATGGGCTTCTTAGCCAACTATATTATTTTCATATTCGGGAGTTGTATTAATACCGAGAAGGCTCAGATAGCCTGAAACTACGTATGCCAACGTAGGATAAGGATCGCTCCGCCTAAATAGGACTATTCCTTCATATTTTCCCCATTGAGGGATTTTGGATCCATTCATGTCTCGTGCCCCGGCAAGGTACGAGATGGCTTAGCTGATCGGGCAGAGATCAGACTCCACGTTTCTCCCCGTGGTGGTTCATGTCGGTATTACAGATCTATACAGATTATTACAGATTATCTCATGCTTACAGTACTCATGATTATGTTCAGTTCCAGTACTCAGTTTCAGTTTTAATTTCATGTTTATGTACTCATGCTCATGCTCATGTTCATGTCCAGGTTTTCAGTTTCAGTTCTTATCATGCTATTTCATGTCCCATGTTATTTCATTCAGTTGTTTTACATACCAGTACATTCAATGTGCTGACGTCCCCTTTTATTACCCGGGGGCCTACATTTCACGATGCAGGTACTGATATACAGGACGACACATCTGCCCAGTAGGACAACATTCGTATCAGCCTATTGGTGAGCCCCATCTCATTCGGGGTTTAGTCAACTTTTGTTTATGATTAATTATGCATCTAAAGGTATGCTGGGGCCTTGTCCGAGTAAGTATGTTTTTCAGTCAGACTCATGATAGAGGTTTCATAGACTAGACAAGTCAGTTATGTCATGTATAACCTTCGGAGTCGTATAGCCATTTTGGCTCATTCATGTTATTTCCGCACTCATGTTTAAACAAGTACTTTATTAAGTATTATGACTTAATACGTTTTATAAAGGCTCATCATGCATTCACGTTATATTCCGCTTATGTTATGCATTATGATGATTCAGTAAGTCATGTGGTTCGCTCGGTCACATGCAGTCAGGCACCGAGTGCCGTGTTACGTCCAGGCCATGGTTCGGGGCGTGACAAAGCTTGGTATCAGAGCCTAGGTTCAAGTGTCTTAGGGAGTCTATGAAACCGTGTCCAGTGGGGTCACTTTTATATGTGTGTGCGCGCCAGCTCAACTGGTAAGAGGCGATTCCCCCTGTGGAAGACAAAGGGCTTGAGGTCACGGGTTCGATACTCCCGTAGTGCTACAGCGTGAAGAGGTATTAAATGGGGGCAAGTCCCTGTGCGAACTGTCTGTTGATCTAAGTCATACAATGTTGTAGTGTACATGCATGTCATGGAGGGCAACCTCACAGTCGTCTGGTCGCATCCATACTGTAGGATCCTCAAACACAAGACGCCTTTTTTGTGAGGACCCACAGAAGGTGTTACCCATTCATACAACTGTGAACCCCCTGGGTATCTGACCCCATGAACATACATGCATACATGACATGACATGACATACTCAGATATTGTATGGGCAGGTGCCAACAGACAATTTGATATACGCTGCAGCGGCTGGTATCGAACCCGTGACCTCCCCCCTTTTGTTCCCCCGAAGGAGACGACTCTCACCAATTGAGCTGCGTCAGATACCCAGGGGGTTCACAGTTGTATGAATGGGTAACACCTTCTGTGGGTCCTCACATATTCCTAGCCCCACTGTGTCTAACGACCCACACAATGAAGTCATCACTAGAACATCAGGGAGAGTTAGACAAAAACCAGCATATCTAGATGACTATGTTTGCAATCATGTCATTTTGACTGATCTTACTACTGCCTGTTTCATTCACCCCAATCCTCCTAATGCCTTTTCCTTTGGGTCTCTATCACTACATAACCAACAAGTTTTATTTTCTATATCCACTATTACTGAACCACACTCCTTTGCACAAGCTTCTCAACATCCAGGATGGAGCAAAGCTATGCAAGAAGAGCTGGATGCTCTCCAGGTCAATCACACTTGGGATATTGTTGAATTGCCCCCAGGCAAGAAACCACTACCTTGTAAATGGGTTTACAAGGTCAAACATAGATCATATGGAACAATAGAAAGGTTAAAGGCAAGGTTAGTAGTGAGAGGGGATATCCAGTAGGAAGGTGTGGATTATACTGAGACATTTTCCCCAGTGGTCAAAATGACCACAATCAGATGTCTCTTAACTGTTGCTGTGAAAAAAGGATGGCAAGTACACCAACTTGATGTAAGCAATGCCTTTCTACATGGGGACCTGCAGGAAGAGGTTTACATGAAATTTCCTGCAGGTATGGACTGTCCTAATCCTAAATTGGTTTGTTTATTGAAGAAGTCATTATATGGTTTAAAACAAGCATCTAGACAATGGTATGCTAAGTTGGCTGGTGCTTTAGCTTTTAAAGGGTATTCTAGTTCTCTTAATGATTACTCACTATTTTTCAAGCAAAATGCCAATCTTACCTCCATCATAGCAGTCTATGTGGATGACATCTTGATTACAGGTAATGATCTTGTTGAAATACAACACATCACTGATTTTTTACACACAACTTTCAAGGTCAAACATTTGGGTGATATTCATTATTTCATGGGTATGGAAATCTTAAGGGAAAAATAGGGGTTCTTAATAAATCAGAGAAAGTTCACTCTGGACCTTTTACAAGAATATGATTGTTCAGGTTCCACAGTTTCCTCTCCTCTTGACCCCTATTCCAAACTAAGTGCACATGATGGTCCTTTGATATCCAATCCCACTTTATACAAACACCTAGTGGGAAAAATCAACTATTTGACTCATACTAGACCTGACCTAAGTTTTGCAGTTCTGAGTCTTAGTCAATACATGCAACAACCACGAGAATCACATCTATTAGCAGCTACTCGAGTTTTGAAGTACCTGAAAAATGATCCAGGACAAGGGATCCTCCTCTCCTCTGATTCATCTTTTGAATTACTTGCTTTTTGCGATGCTGACTGGGCATTTTGTACTGACTCTCGACGGTCAGTCAGTGGATTTTTCATCACCCTTGGCGGAGCACCCATTTCCTGGAAATCAAAGAAACAAATTTCAGTATCATTATCGTCTGCGGAGGCTGAATACCGTTCAATGCGTAGAGTGACAGCAGAAATTACCTGGATAGTGAAGCTTCTATCAGATCTTGCCGCTCCTCCTAGCTTGCCGGTGACTGTTCACTCCGATAGCCAAGCGGCTATCCATATTGCGAAAAACCCAGTCTTTCACGAAAGGACGAAACATGTTGAACTGGATTGTCATTTTGTAAGACAACAGTTCGTCTCCGGCCTCATTACTTTGTCCTTCGTCCCTTCAAAGCAGCAGATTGCGGATCTATTCACAAAACCCCTCTCTGGGGCATCTCACAAATTTTTGCTAGACAAATTGGGGGTTGTTTCACTACCCTCCAATTTGAGGGGGGATAATGAAGATCCAACCATCTTGAGTTTGAATGATGCATCCATGATTACAGATCGAAATAATCAAACGAAGAAGAAGAAGAATGGAAAAGAAAGAGAAAGGGAAAGAGAACGAGTTTACAAGGAAAGAGAAAGAGTTTCAGACAAAAAGTAATAATATGTTTCCCACTTCAAAGTCTTCTATATTGACCAAGTCATTGGATGCCAAACACATTTCAGACAAAACAAGTAATATGTTTCCCACTTCAAAGTCTTTTATGTTGACCAAGGCATTGGATGCCAAACACATAGAGCAATCACAGCCACAGATCTCTATTTCACAAATTAAATCCCAGCCGTTGTAAATCAGCCAGCTGGATAAAATAGGAAGCTGCTAGGAACTTTCCTTCACGTGCTAGTCATGTGAAGGAATATTTTCTGTTACACAACTGTACAAATCATAAGTAGACAAGTGTATAGGTTTTTAGTATTTTTCTTAGCCTTTTATTTACAATAACGTGTATATATAGGAATGAACAGATAAATGAATACAAGGTGAAAATCATCAAAATCAGTGTCTTCTTTTAGGTGTATGGGCTGGGGGAAAACGAAACGAGGAAACTGATGAAGAAAAATCTGGTCAACTATTAGAAAAAAGAAATAAGGTTAAATGGAGATAAATATGTAATATAACAAGAAGAATGTTTGTAGAAACTTCCACTGAAAGGGTCTCGAGTTTTGATAGTGATAGTCAAGGTCTTCTTTTCCAGCTCACTTTGAATCATTCAAATTGCTAGCAACAATTATTTGATGTAAAGTAGGGAAAAAGAATGGCTGAAGAAGTGTTAATTTAGAGCAAAATATAGGCACAGAAGTTCGAAAGCAAGATGCTTACAAAAATAATAAAAAGCTGAAAGGGAAATAACAAGAAAAGTATTTGCAGAAAATTCCAGTAGAGTGAATGCATTAATCAGTGGACTGAATTTATCTTCATGAGAAAGGTTATCATGTCCGTGATAGTGATTGTTGTTTACCCATAAAACGGTTCAGTTTAATTTATAAATGTGGTCACGGACACGTGGATCAGGGTTACCAATAAGACTAAAATATTCGTATTGAAATAACGTATGTAAGCAAAAACAAAGTAAGAAGTAAGAAAAACCCTGGACAGCAGGTGACAATTCCGGACTTGGAGTTCTCTGTTGGTAATCACAATAAATAAATAAATAAATAAATAATATATCCTTCAAGATGACAAGAAGCAACGTTCCCATAATTATATATAATAGTACAATTTATAAACGAATATATAATGAAGCTAGAAGAAATAATCAGACAAAATAAATTTCTAGTAACTAAATGAATCACAAAAAAAAGTTATCGCAAGTAGAGCTAATTAAAAAGTCCGTTCGCAATGACATATATCACTCAAAAATCAATTACCATGTTACCTTGCAATTTTATATGAAATATGTTTAAATTTTTTAAAAAGGAATCAACTAAATATGCATTACACTTAGTATATTTTAGCAATATTCCATTAAACTTTTCTCTCGTTTTGTAAAACCATTTTCTCTCCAATTGAGGTCCCAAAACCTATTTGTTTCAACAACATGAAATAAATCAATGTTTATTTAAGTATAGCTGCAAAACAAACAAAAAAAGGATTATCATTGTAATAAAGTATTGGAAAATAGACACATAGAATAAATAACTCTATACAAATCTTTCTTGTTTAGTTCCAGTAAGTTGTTGATCCCTTTTTTGCCGTATTCTACTGGTAAATTCACCTAAATTTGTTCACGTTATTGAGAACAACATTTTATATATTTTTTGTATAAAATTATTTGATATTTTTATCCCGTGAGGGCTAGGGCTCCGCTCAAAACATCCTTGAATGCTAGCAATCATTCATCGAACACAAAAAATAACTTTTTATTATACCAAAAATAAAAGCAAATACATGATGTAAGTAAATTAAGCTGACATAACCAAAATAGAAGGAGCATAAAAAAAATGTCAATAATATGAAAACAAAGTTACCAGCAGGTTACCTGCTCTTTGTTAGAAACAGAGACCAATATTAAGAGAAAATTAATTAGAGAAGCAATAATAATAAATGCTCATGCATAAGAAAACTTTAAGAAGAGACCATAGGAGCTTCTACTACTATGTATAACCAGGAATCACACTTGAGTAAACCAAATCACTCTCCGAGAACAATTTTGGAAGAACATTGACTTTAAAGAAAGTCATAGATGTATAGAACCTCAACTATATAGATGTATAGAACCAACCAATTTGATTTAGTTCTATCAACGTCTGAAGAGATAAATCTCAATATCTATCTCTCTTTTTATTTTTTATTTTTTTTATTTTTTCACCATATATAAAACGGCATTATTGATTTATGTGAGAATTGTGAGATCAAAGAATGAACTTCGAGTTGTGTGATATAGAAAAGCACAGAAGACTCCGAATATTGCTACCAATCTCCCCTGAAAACTCCAATAACGCTGCTCCACCACCTCTTCTTTAAATAAATGATCTTTTATATAATTCTAGATACTATTGCATGTAATGTAGGCTTAGCCATTTTAGAATCATCAATGATTAGTTAAAAAACATAAAGAAAGCTCACTAATTACGATAACTGATCAACATCCAAAATCATAAAATATTAATTAACAAAATAGTAGACTATAAAGAAGAAAAGGAATCAAAACTAATTTCGTCTAAATTATAAAATTAAATAAAAACTAATTACCTACCATCAGATCTACAATTAACCAAGTCCATATCAACAGAGGCATTCAGGTGGCATTTTAAAAGGTGTGCGGGAGTTAAATTTGAACATGTATATATTGGCTACGTAGACAGAACCTGAAGAGTGAAGTCTAAATAATCTTCACTAGAGATTAAGAAGTTACAACAGGAGAAAAATGGAGGTTTCTAAGTGAGAAAAAATTCTGAACAATATATAGTGAAACAAATAGCCCCAAATTGGTGGGATAAGGCACGATCTAAGAAGCTAAAAGCTGATGGTGGCTTTTCAATTCTCCATTAGTATATGCAATAATGAACAATGAATGCAGCAACTTATTATCGTGATGTATCTTTTGAAACGGTTTCTTTGCCTTTCCTTTTTCATTATGAAGCTGCAATTAATACTTCATTTTTTAATTTATAAATATAGTGTTGTATTAAAATGAGAAAAAAACCCAAAAATCTGAGAATTTAGATAAATAGTAATCCTGGCTTGTGAGAGTGCCACGTCACCGTTTTCATTCCCAGCTTTATATTATATATAGATTTGGAATTTTCATATTCATATACATTATATATACGCTATGATGTACAGTAATTAACTAAATAAATAAGTAATTAATATATCATTGAAGATGACAAGAATCAATCCTCCAACATCCACCTACTGCTCCACGTATCTAATCCACAAAATTTCTGACTTTTTCTCTTCTGTACTTTCCTATCCCTTCATTCCCATTATATTTATGTATAATAAGTTTGGTTTTAATAGATGAATATGGTCTTTTATTGGTTTTTAATGCAAAGTTGACTCTTCACATTCTTCATATTTTAATAGTAATGAATGAAGTAATCCATCTTTTAAATTTTGCTATTTACTTTATTATTTATTGAAAGGTGCATTTAAATTTTAATACAAAAATATTTTATGAATAATTTTCAAGTAAAGGATAAAATGGTCCTTCAACTTTTGATGTACAATTTGGTAATTCAACTTTGCCGTTAGAACCTTCTCATTTTTAATATCATAATTAAGTTGTAGTTTAACGATAACAAACAGTATGAAAAGAAAAGTACAACCGAACTTGATGAACAATAAGTCTATTCTATTGACTTGATTAATGATAAATGATTAGAAATTGTCTAAACCTAGAAAACTAAAATTTAGTTAAATAGATTGACCAATAATGGAGCTATTAAAAAGTGCAAAATGGAAATAAAAACAAATTGAACTAAGAATTAGAAGTTCAAAGGATAACTCTTTCTCACCAACGATCATGAAGAAGATTAGGCCTTTGTGGCAGAAGTTGCTACGCAATTTATCAACGCAATGGAGTTCTTAAGAAAAATAATAAAAACAGAGTAACATTTGACATAAAAACTAAAAGATGAAGGCTGGACTACTTGAGGTGTAGATGCTAAACTGCGCACTTTATAGCAAATGAATTAATTAAGCATAGTACGTTTTTGACATTAAGTGATCTTAAAAAATCAGTTAATGAAATATACATGCACTTGAGGCTGTTAAATTTCCTTTTGGCTTTAACGTTGAAAAATGAAACGATACTTTTTAAAAATGGGATTCGGCCAAATTTATCCAACAAATGCATAATAAGGTCTAAAAAAGATATGTTAAAATTTATATGAAGCTTCTCCATGATTTTGTTTAGACAAAGAAAGTTGGTGCAAACTGTATCTTCAATTCTACTATCCCTTAGAATGGAAAAAAAAAAAGATTGATTTTTTTTTTTAAGGATGGCCCAGTAAAAGAAGCAAAGCTATGTTTGATTAAAGGAAAACAAATTATTAATAACTTTGAATAAACAAGTATATGTGGAGTTAGTCGAGGTGAGTGCAACTTAGCCCAAATACCACGGTTAATATAAAAAAATCTTGACTCAAATTTGTAGCAAAACTGAGAAGTCTCAACTAAAACTTGAGACTTGCAAGATGTGTCCCATATTTATTGTGTATAATATATAAATAACAAACAAGCTGGCATACCGCATATGATGAATAATTATTGTTAAAATATATTGTAAGTATTACATTTACATATTATTCCGAAATATACAAGCAACAATAATAGTTTGCAGTAAGCAAAAATTGAATTTGTATAGCACGAAACAAAATAATTTAATTACCTGTACGTGACTACATGCTAAGAGAGAAGATCAATAGAAGGTCTTCATGGAAAGGAAATTTTTAGCAGAAAGAATAAAAAGGTTAACAATGATACAATGATTTGACTCTACTTCTATAAAGTATAACAAAAACATATTAAAAGACTGTACATGAATACAGAATTTTAACGGTGGAAGCTCAAAAGATCAAATAAATGAAAGAAATATGAAAAGGAGATATTTAAAAAATTTAAAACGTTTTGTACAACCGCCTACCATAATGAATGGAAGATGAAACAGTTGTGTCCACTTATCGGTTTTTCATTGGAGCTATAATTATTCATTAGTAGAAGGAAATTTTGTGAAGGGTAAAATGGTCCATTAATTTTTAATGGACATTTTTGCAATCCAACTTTGGATTTAGAACCTTCTCATTTTTAATATAATACTAGTTTCTGGACACGTGCGTTGCACGCGTGTCTCATATAAATGAGTTAAGACTTTTTTAAAACGATAGAGATAATATTAAAACATTTTCTAATGTGATCCCCGAATGGAGTAACTAATTTAATTCATAAGGAACGCTGTAAGTTTTAGACGTTGCTTTACCGTCAATGCTTCAATAAATTATGTTTCAGACAACACTGCAAAAGACTTTAACTATTAGAAAACATTATATAACAAATCATCAGCAAGAAGAACATAAAGAAACATAATATATTACTTGGATAAAAGCTAATTTTAGAAGGTAATAGAAAAGATGGATTCGGGAGGAATTTAAGATGAAATTCATTCTATAGGGGAGCTAGAGCATGAGAGTAGGAGATGGGAAGTTGATTAAATTATTTGATAATTGAAGAAGAAAGTTAAGTGTAAGCAGATTTCTAGAGCCACTTGAACAAACACAGATTGGATCTTGCACAACACAACACAATTTAAGAGTCCTAATTGACCCTTCTTCTTCCAAAAAATCTTTGAGACTACTAACTCTTCAACTTATCCATGTTTTGAATTGAAACGTAGAGAAACTTGGCTTGATGCTATTAAGAGTCTTGAAATGATTAACAATCGTTTAGTGTAGTACTATTCTTTAGGTGTACATAAATTGCACACATTTACAGTAAATATTGAAAGGTAAATGATAATAGTGTTTAAGTGAAGGCTATTATAGTCACTCATCAACTTTATGGGGCTATTTTAGTATTTTAACTTTTAACTTTGGAGCTTCCTACTTTTAATAATAGATTATGATAATTCTATTTTATTCTTCACCCTAACTTTTTATCCTCCAAATTGCTGACGGGTGACAAAAAACGATAAAATCTATCCAACCAATTGTATTCATAAAAACAATCAATACAGTAGAATATAATATGATACACGACACATATTTAACAATCATCCAAAAAAAGCATGAATGTACCCTTCTTTATTCTTATCTATGTTTTGCTTTTTGTCTTTTTCCATTCGTTTTCATATCATTTCTGGCAGGCCTAATACATATGTAGCTCGCTGGAACTTGTCAATATATTCCATTTAGGCACCTCCACTAAGGGTGTGACCTATTAAGCACTTAATCTATATTGAAATTGTGTCTATTAGACACAAATTGCTGATTGTCATGGAGAGTGTATTACACGAGAGTTATTGAATCCTAATTTGCCTTTTTTTTTTTTTTTTTTTTTTTTCTGCTCTCTCTCTCCCTCACCCCTTTGTCTGCTGACCTCCAATCCACCATCAACACCCTTTCTCTCCTTTGCAGATTATCACCATTTTAAAGTGATGAAAACCTCAAATTTAAAGCAGCAAGTACATACAAAAAAGGATCATTACCAACCTTAACTAGCATAGAACAAAAAGAAATTAATATCTTCCAACTACAACACTTATTAAACTTGCTAGATTCTCAACCAAAGAACCCTTTTCACTCTCACGTTATCTTCATTAATTAATCCAAGACCCAACTGAATTTCCCATGAACACAGCTAGAAATCCACGACCACCATCAAAGAAAACATAGAGTTCGGGGGAAGGACCCTCGGGGCGTGGGGGCCTTCTTTTTCTTTTTCAGTTAATACTTATCACAAAAAATTTATTGAAAAAATTGTTTAATAGACACAATTTGAATATAGATAAGGGGTTTAATAGGTTATGCCCTCAGTTGAGGTGCCTAAATGAAAAATGTTTGACAAATTCAAGAGGCCACATATGTATTAGGCCTTTCTGGTATAATATGCAATTTCTGGGAAACCCGCAAACACACACAATGCACAAGTCAAGTCAACAAATTATAAATAGTCGCTTTCTGCTTTGAACACACTGTTTATCTATTCTTTTGAAAATTTTCTAGTAAAATTTGCTCTGATAATCTTGATTATTGATAAAATTTAGTTACTGCTCATGGATGGTGTAACTTTACTTTTCCTTCTCATTCTTGTAGCTATTTTAGATGGATTTTCCTGTGCGCAAACTAGTTCTATTTATTCAGGCATTCATTGCATTGAGAGTGAAAAAAATGCTCTTATCAAGTTCAGGCAAGGTTTCAAGAATCCATCACGGAGCATGTTGTCTTGGATGCTCGAGGAGAACTGCTGCAGGTGGGAAGGTGTTGAATGCGACAACACAACCGGGCATGTGATCACTCTTGATCTGCGCAAGCAATTGTTGCAAGGTGAGTCCGGGATTTTTTTGCCTGACTTACCCTATTTAAGACACTTAGACCTGAGCCAAAATGATTTCCGCGGGGCACAGATTCCTGAGTTTATTTCCACTTTGAAGAACCTAGAGTATCTCAATTTGTCAAATTCCAAGTTTAGAGGAACAATTCCTGAATATCTTGGGAATCTGTCACGCTTGCAGTTTCTTGATCTCTGTCACGCTTGCAGTTTCTTGATCTCAGTGGTGATTCTTCACTCCAGGCCAATAACCTTCAATGGCTTCAGCACCTCTTCTCTATGAAGTGTAAAAGAATGTTTTCCTTGATTATTTTGTTCCCTTGAATGGGTTGATATACATGATTTACAACCTAATTGTAGGCTACAAATTAGGAACTAATTTGACTAAATAATTCTACCATATGCTATCCTAAAATAGAAGATTACAAAATATATTTGACTAAATAATTACATAATCTAACACCCCCCCCCCCCCGGCAGTCGAAGCGGGAGGTTTACGAACGATTAGACTTTCCCGAAAATCATCAAATAGTACGCGCAAAAGACCTTTGGTGAAGATGTCAGCAATCTGATAACGGGACGGAACATGTAGGACACGAACTTCGCCTCGCCTAACCTTTTCACGAACAGAGTGAATGTCCATTTCAATATGCTTGGTATGTTGATGTTGTACCGGATTTCCAGACAAGTAAATGGCACTCACATTATCACAATAGACCAAAGTTGCTTTACGAATAGGACAATTGAGTTCAAGCAACAGATTACGAATCCAACAAGACTCAGAGACAACATTAGCAACCCCACTTGACTTAGATAGAGTAGGTTGGCGCTTGGAAGACCAAGAAATCAAGTTATCCCCAAGATAGACACAATAACCCGATGTGGAGCGTCGAGTGTCTAGACATCCTCCCCAATCAGCATC
Source organism: Lycium barbarum (assembly GCF_019175385.1). Taxonomy (NCBI): domain Eukaryota; kingdom Viridiplantae; phylum Streptophyta; class Magnoliopsida; order Solanales; family Solanaceae; genus Lycium; species Lycium barbarum. The sequence continues at coordinate 136,959,952 of NC_083340.1, read as the reverse complement.
TGTATATGATAGTAGTGACTGGAGAGAGGACTTGTATAAATGTGTGCCAAAGTCAATCGTACCTCTAACGTAACGCAAAATGCGTTTTAATGCTTCCATATGATGGACTTTGGGGTCATGCATAAACAAGCAAACCTGTTGGACGATGTATGATATGTCAGGCCGAGTGAATGTCAAGTATTGCAAAGCACCTGCCAGACGACGATACTTCGTAGGATCTTCATACGGGGCGCTTGAAGAAGCGTTGAGTTTGCCTTTTGTGTCAACAGGAGTGGGGCAAGGCTTACACTGTGACATGCCTGCCTGGTCAAGAATATCCTTTGCATAAGAACTCTGAGACATAAAGAGACTATTTTTGTCTCGGGAGACAACAATTCCCAAAAAATAGCTCAACGGACCCAAGTCTTTCATTGCAAATGCCGTAGCTAACTTGGACATAATACCGAGTCTGAGAGAGTCTGAAGATGCTGTTAGAATAATATCATCCACATATAACAAAATGTAAGAAATATCTTTTCCACGACAATAAGTGAAGAGAGAGTTGTCAGATGTACTATGTGAGAAACCAATGGTTGCCACATATTCAGCAAAACGCTGATACCAAGGCCGTGGTGCCTGTTTCAAACCATAAAGAGACTTACTCAAGAGACAGACATGATCAGGACGAGCTGGATCCCGGAATCCCAGAGGCTGATACATATATACGGTCTCATTCAAATTGCCATGTAAAAAAGCATTCTTTACATCAAGCTGGTGAATGGGCCAAGAGTGAGATAAAACAATAGTAAAAACCACACGGATAGTTGTCGGGTTGACCACCGGACTGAAAGTCTTGTTACAATCAACACCTTCCCATTGAGACCTGCCATCACCTACAAGACGGGATTTATGCCTCTCAAAAGAATCATCAGATTTCTTTTTATGCCGAAAAATCCATAAAGACCGAATAATATTAGCATTTGGAAGACGAGGGACCAACTCCCAAGTCTTACTATCAATAAGAGCATTATATTCATCTTGCATAGAATTTTTCCAATTCGGGTCATTAAGTGCAGCAAGGGGATTTCGAGGAATGGGTGAGATGGAATTGTTGGTGACACTTAAGGCTTGATTATGGTATTTCAAGTTCGGCTTAAAAATCCCATGTTGACTACGTGTAGTCATGTGATGGACGGGTGGGGGCTGGCAGGGAGGGTGCTGCTGCCGTGGTGGGGCAGCGTGGGAGAGAGAGGGGTCGGCAGCGGGGGGACTGCCGTGGGGGCCGTGGCAGTGGCCTGAAAGGGCTGGCGGGCAGTTGGGGCAGTGAAGGTGGACTGCTGGGCAGTCGACGATGACGGAGGGGAGGTGGGGGGGGGGGGGGGGGGGTCGGGTGGTGGGTTGCACGAGAGGGAGGGTGCTGCATTGGCGGACCAGTGGACCGGTCATGCAACAATTGGATTCTCAATGGGGAATTATCATCATCCAAAAATTCATATGAGGTAGGAGATAGAGTATTTATTTGTGAAAATGGAAAGGAATTTTCATCAAACCACACATGCCGGGCTATGATTATTTTTCAGCTTGCTAACCCCCGATGATTGGAAGGATATCCTAGGAAGACACACGGAATGGACCTAGACTGCAACTTATGAATTTGTGTGAAGGGAAAGAGAGGAAAGCATAGACAGCCAAAGACTCGGAGATGAGAGTAGGATGGATTCTTTTGATAAAGAAATGGATCATGGGCCTAATTCAACCTCAAAAGTTAGCTTATGAGGGGAGTTGCCCAAGTCCATATAAGGAGACCACCCATCTCATTAACCACCGATGAGAGACTTTTTTTCATTCTTCAACACCCCACCTCACGCCCAGGGCTGGACATCTGGAGCGTGGACAATTTAATTTGGGGGCCTAACATCCGGTGAGATGGGTCCTACTCTGATACCATGTAAGAGAATGTTTTCCTTGATTATTTTGTTCCTTTGAATGGGTTGATATACATGATTTACAACCTAATTGTAGGCTACAAATTAGGAACTAATTTGACTAAATAATTCTAATATATGTTATCCTAAAATAGAAGATTACAAAATATATTTGACTAAATAATTACATAATCTAACATGAAGATTCTTGACTTGAGTGATGTTGACATGAGCAGAGCGAAAAACTGGCTGCATGACATCAATTTGCTAACTTCTCTCTTAGAATTACGTATGTCTGCTTGTCAGCTTGCTACGCTTCCAAAATCGTTTCCCGCTTTTGTGAATTTCACATCCCTTCGAATTCTTGACCTCTCATTGAACTATTTCAATTCTTCAATTCCTAGCTGGTTGTTTAATACTAGCCACAGTCTTGTTTATCTTAATCTCACAAGAAGTGAGCTGGGTGGTTTACTTCCAAATGCCCTTGGAAACATGCATTCACTTAGAATTCTTGATCTTTCTGGGAACCCTGTCAACCATCGACATTACTTTTTTGAGCCCCTACTAAACTGGTTTACGGGAAATTTACCACCAGCCCTGCCATCAAAGCTGGAATATTTGGATGTTTCTAATAATCATCTGGAGGGTCCTTTAGCAAAAAGCATTGCACAACTTAGGCAATTAGTTGTCCTCAAAGTTGCTGGGAACTCTTTCAATGACTCGATTACAGAACATTTCTTAAATTTCAGTGACTTGAGAGTGTTAGACTTGTCATCCAACTCATTTATCCTCAATGTAAGCGCAACTTGGATGCCTCGTTTTCAACTTGTCTTTCTAAGCCTGCAATCTTGCCGACTTGGTACACAGTTTCCCCAGTGGATTCAGACACAAAAGAAGTTGTCATTTATTGATATCTCTAACGCTACGATCTCAGGTGAAGTGCCTGATTGGTTCTGGAATCTTTCTGCGAAGGCTTATCACATAAACCTTTCGCACAACAATTTCAGAGGGGAAGTGCCTGAATTCACAGAAAGACTTAATCTTAAAGAATTGGACCTGAGTGGGAACAATTTTCATGGTCCTTTGCCTCATTTTTCACCCAATATGATGAGCTTGATTTTGGCAAAGAATCTTTTTAATGGTACAATTGCCCCCGTATGTGAATCACTTGTCATGAATAATTCTCTCGGTCTTCTAGACCTATCTTCAAATTCACTATCAGGAAAACTTCCTGACTGTTGGAGATATGGGAAGCATCTGGAATTATTGAATTTAGCCCAAAATAACCTATCCGGGGAGATACCTCACTCATTGGAGATCTTGCTAAACTCTTCTATCTGCAATTGCAGGACAACATTTTCTCCAAAAATCTACCTTCATCATTGAAGAAGATGACTGGACTAAAAATTCTTGATGTTTCTGAAAATAGTTTATCTGGAAATATACCTCTTTGGTTAGGGGAGAGTTTAAATACTCTAGAGATTCTTAAATTAAGAAGAAACAAGTTTGACGGAAATATTCCCTGGCAGATTTGCCAGCTGAAATGCTTGTATATGTTGGACCTTAGTTCCAACGCTCTATCAGGAACTATTCCAAGGTGTCTTGAATATCTCCACACCATGTCCGGGGTAGAGCAGGCTCTTTCCTTTACTTATGGACCCTATGCAGATTACAGAACTTATGGCACGTTAGTTATTAAAGGGATGTCTTATTTGTGCGATCCTTCCATGCCCTTGATAATAATTGATCTAGCGGAGAACCATTTTTCGGGGGAAATTCCCAAGGAAATCACCAGCCTTTCTGCACTAGTGAGTTTGAATTTATCAAGGAATAATTTCACAGGAGTAATTCCACGTGACATTGGCAACTTACAAAATTTGGAATTTCTCGATCTTTCCAGGAACAAGTTGTCATGTACCTTTCCTCCCAGTATCGCAGAACTTCCCAATCTTGCGCTTGCGAATTTTTCTTTCAATGATTTGACAGGAAAAATTCCATTTGGAAGTCAATTCGCTACCTTCGAGAATAATTCTTATGTTGGGAATCCAAACTTGTGTGGGTTCCCAGTCTCACGAGTCTGCCCCGATCATTTACTTGAGGACATGACTCACTGTAATAATGAGCAGGAGGTGTAGGCCGTTCAACACGGAGAAAATAACAACTGGCTTGAGGAATTTTCGTTCTACATTAGCATAGGAATTGAATTCAATACAGGTTTCTGGGTATTTTGGGCTACTCTAATGTTGAAAAAGTCTTGGAGATATGCCTATATGAGGTGCCTGGATAACATGGGCAACAAGATTTATGTGTTTGCTGCCATCAGATTGAAAAATAACAAGCAGCAAGAAGGGTGAGCAAGAGAAAACATCATAAGATTGAAGTTTGTCCAGATCGAGCTACTCCTTTTACCTTTCTGTATCTTTTCTTATATTTGGTTTTGTAAAATCTTCTTACTTATTATGTTTGTGTGTATGCTTAGTTGCATATTTTCCTTTACTTTCTTCATTTTCTTTTATAATATTTCGGCTTGTGCAATGAAAGTAGCTTGACACTTTCAGTTTTAATGAATCAAATAAGCAATTCATATAAATCATCATATTATACTAAAAGTGATAAGCTTCTAAGTTCAATGTTAGGTTTCCAAAATGTCCATACAAAATTGAACGACAATTTTTACCTTCAACCAATCACTACTCTTATAATATTTTTGTACAAAAATGTAAATACACATTTAAATAAATTCCGTCTGCGAGATTAATGTGTATATTGAATCAACCACAATAATGTCTCTGGAATATATCAAGGTTCAACGCTTAGTGTTTCTGGCTAGAGTAATTAAATTCATTGGATATTTAATTTGTTCTTAATTTTAATGGAATATGAAAGGCTAAGGTTGATATATGAACAGTCTTTTGTAACAATAAAAGACATGGATGATAAATTTTCCATCGGGGAACTTCTTCAAGTACACACAATGATCTGCAGTTGTTCTTTTGTATTGATGTTTCAGCATGAATGAGTCGAACTTTTTGTACCATTGCCTTGGGGCTTGTTTGAGACCGTAGAGACTCTTCCTTAACTTGCAAACGAGATGCTCTTTCTTTGGGATTCGGAAACCATCGGGCTGCTCCATGTATATTTCTTCCTCCAAATCACCATGCAGAAAAGTTGTTTTCACGTCCATCTGCTCAAGTTCAAAATCCATACTTGCCACCAATCCGAGAACCACTCGGATAGACATCATCTTCACAACCGGCGAAAAAATCTCATCAAAGTCGATTCCTTCCTTCTGTTGGAAACCTTTGACTACGAGCCTTGCCTTGTACTTCACGATATTTCCGCTAGCATCTTTCTTGAGCTTGAAGACCCATTTTTTCTTCAAGGCCTTCTTTCTCGGAGGAAGTTTCACCAACTCATATGTTTGATTCTTTTGTAAAGAATTCATTTCTTCCTCCATGTCCTGTCGCCAATTGGATTTTTCACGATGAGATTGAGCTTCTTGAAAGCTCTCTGGCTCCCCCTCGCTGGTAATAAGGATCCATTCTATTGGCGAGTATGACCTTTGAGAGATTAACCCTCGTGCAGAATGTCGAACTTGATTATTTCCAGCTGCGTCTTGGGGTGAAGGCCCCCCCTGCTCAAGAATTTCTTCGTTTTGATCATCATCAATAGCTGCCGGATCAATGTTTTCTTGTTCATAGTGGACATTATCATGAAGTTCCTCGTTGTTGAGAGGAATGTGTGGTGATTCAGGGACATCATCTGGAGCATGATAACTTCATTGCTTGTTGACTGTTGGAGCACACTCATGAAACTGGTTTTCATGGAACACGACGTCTCTACTTTGAATCACTTTCTTCATTTCGGGATCCCACAGCCTGTATCCGAACTCTTGATCTCCATATCCAATAAAGATACACGGAGTTGATCTGAGATCAAGCTTCCGCCTCAACTCAATGGATATATGCACAAATGCCTTGCACCCGAACACTTTCAAGTGAGAATATGAAATATCTTTCCCAGACCATATCTTTTCTGGAACTTCAAAGTTCAATGAGACTGAAGGTGACCTGTTTATAAGATAACAAGCTGTCAGAACAGCTTCGCCCCAGAATGGCTTTGGCAGTTTAGCCATACTGAGCATACATCGGACTTTCTCAACAATAGTGCGGTTCATTCTTTCAGCTACACCGTTATGTTGTGGTGTTCGTGGCACCGTTTTCTCATATCTGATCCCATGTTTAGCACAATATGCCAAAAACTCCCGGGAAGTGTACTCGCCTCCATTGTCGGATCGGAGGCATTTCAGCTTCTTTCCAGTCTCCCTTTCTACCATAGCATGGAATGTGTTGAAACGATCGAATACTTGATCCTTCGATTCGAGACAATAAGCCCAAACCTTCCGTGATGCGTCGTCGATGAATGTCACGAAGTATTTGCTACCACCAAGAGATTCTTCTTCAATGGGTCTACACACGTCAGAGTGGACAAGGCTCAGCAACTCGGAGTGATTCTTTCTGGTGGAACTGAAAGAAACTCTATGTTGTTTCCCGAATAAACAGTGATCACAGGGATCCAAAGTTACGTCTTTATCTATTGAGATGGCTTTTTTCTTTGCAAGAGTCGTCAATCCCTTCAGACTCATGTGGCCCAATCGTCTATGCCACAAGTTTGGCGATGTCTCTTCTTCAACTACATTGAGACTCGGTCGATACAACTTTACATTGGTTTTGTAAAGAGTACCACAAATATGTCCTCTAGCAATAACCATAGAGCCTTTGGACAGCTTCCACGTACCATCCTTGAACAGATTTCCATACCCCTGTCGATCCAGAGCTAATCCTGAGATCAGATTCAATCTCAGATCCGGAACATGACGAACCTCTTTCAACACAAGTGAGCTTCCATTGCTGGTTTTTATGTGCACATCACCAATGACAACAATGCTCGAGAAACTAGTGTTGCCCATCTTCACAACGCCGTGGTCTCCAGATTTATAAGTACTGAACAAATCCCGGTGTGGAGTGGCATGGAATGATGCAGCAGTATCAATCACCGACTCAATATCATTTGTGCCCACGTGTAGGCATGCTTCCTCTCCGCATGTAACAAGTGCAATGTCTGGTGACACGGTGACCATGGTCTCACCATCCTCCTTGCTCGAACTTTGGTTAGTTTGAGGCTGCTCCCGTTTAAGCTTTCGACACTCCACCTTATTGTGGCCGTAGTTGCCACAATAGTTACAATAGCCCTCGAACCAAGTGTTGGTATCGACGGACTTTCCCCGCTCTCGTGATCTCCCTCGAACTTGAGATCTTCCTCTACTTTGACCTCGACCTCTACCTTTGCCTCGGCCTCTTCCTCTACCTCCGTTGCGTCCACTATTTTCAGAAACAAGGGCATATGATTGATCTACCCCGGCTTCTTTTCTTCGCGATTCCTCGTTTATTAAGGCGTCCGTGACCATCTACATGGTCACCTTACCATTGGGGGCGGAATTACTGAGAGTGACGACAAGAGTCTCCCAACTATCAGGTAGAGAACTTAGGAGCAAGATTGCTTGCTCCTTATCTTTGAGAACCCATTCGGCTGCACTTAGCTGGTTCACGAGATCTTGGAACTGACTTGTGTGTTCTGTGACAGAGGTACCGCTACGTAGCTTGTGATTTACCAATCGCCTCATCAACAATGTTTTATTTCGAGCCGTTTTTGCTTGGTACATGCTCCCAAGCTTTTCCCAAAGTTTGTAAGCACTCATTTCCTGCGCGACATGATGGAATACACTATGGTCAATCCACTGTCGAATTTGTGCGACCGTTTTCCTATTCATTCTTGCCCATTCTTCGTCTGTATTTTTGTCGGGTTTGGCACCTTTATTTTCGAGCGGCTCGGCTAATCCTTCAAATTTAACAAGTCCTCCATACGAGGTTTCCACATGTTATAATTTGAGGATGTTAGCGGAATCATGGTATCCGATGATGATTTCTCCATGATAAAGTGCACCTAATCTGCTTGTACTAGACTGTGGAAGCAGAATCAGGCAAAATGGGACTCACGGTTGAATCCGGAATGGTCGAAAACCTAAGGAACCGGTCTGACCAATCTGAAAACCGGACAAAAACAGAGTGAACCGGGCTGCACTAATTTAAACCGAACCGGGCCGGTTTAACCACTGGCTGGTTGAAAGAGTCAACAAAAGGATGATGTGGCAATTGGACTTTGACCAGATCTGGTTCTGGTCAAATGGGTTGGTCGGATCGGGTTTCTCCGGTCGTCTTCTCCGGCGAGCTGGTGGCCGGAAGGTGGCGGAGCGGCGGCGGTGATGGTGGACAGAGAAACTTTGACTGGACTTTTGGAGGCCTTCCGGTGGTCGAAAAATTTCGAAAAATATATATTCGGAATCCTCGAAACGAGATCTTTCTAATGGTATACTCAGAGCACAATTTTGGGACAAAAAATTTTTGACTGAAAATTTTACGAAACTTTAAAAGATTGGCCTGGAAGATTAACCAAGCTCTTGATACCACTTGTTAGGATTGGAAAAGTCTTCTATTCATAACCGGAACAGAATTACAATAGGAGGAGCAACTCTCACACTCAACTATTACAAAAAACTAATCCTAAACTTAATACCTATATTTCACTCAAGTGTTTTCCTTACTGTTTTTCTCTCTTGCTCTTGGTGATACTACAAATGATAGAAGGCTTCCCTATTTATAGGGATGAAATGAACCTATTGATGTCATTTGTGACTTAAGCAAGCACTTGACAATTTGTCAAATACAAGGAAGATGTTTTCTTCCTTAAAACAAGGAATATGTTTTCTTCCTCAAAACAAGGGAAACGTTTTCTTCCTTGTTTTCTTCCTTAAAATGAGGGAGATGTTTCCTTCCTCAAATTATGGGATGAACCCAACAGAAGCTACATGTTGCTTTAAACTACAATAATAAATGAAAACAGGAGAAAAATCCACTCTATTATACGATCGAGAGAGAATTAGATTATTAATTAGTGGTTGATGTTAACATAGAGGTAGAAATAAGGAGATTTGAAATATTTTATGAAAGAGAATAAATAATGTTCAGAAAGAAAATAATAAACGACATGGTGATGTACATTGATACAAAAGTATATTGAGGAGATATAGTAGGTGAAGAATAAATATTCTTGGCATATTCATTAGTGATCTTTGAAAATATGCGATGAAACTTTTCTCACATTTTTATGTATATTTTAATGACTAAAATAAATGTATTTAGAATACAACAAATCATCCTTCACGTTTTTATTTTATAAGATCTTGTAATAATTCTCATGGAATAGACATGCAATGCATGTGAAACAGAAACTAGTATAACAAAAGAGTGTAATACCTGGATGTAGGGGTGTACATGGACCGGGTTGGTTCGGATTTTTCAAATACCAAACCAAACCAATTGTATCGGGTTTTTAAATCTATAAACCGAACCAAACCAACAAAAGTCGGGTTTTTCACTCTCGGTTTTTCTCGGCTTTTTTGGGTTAGTCGGGTTTTTTTTTTGGTTCAATACGAAACATCTTATAATAGCATTTTCCTGACCAAAAATAAGCATCTTACCCTTCTATTTCTAATTATGTAAAATGAAAAATGTGTGGTGAATTCATTGACTCATTAAATAAAAAATTCATAACAATTGAATCAAATAAGTATAGAACATGCATGTGATGTATAACTATAACAATCAAACAGAATGTAGTAACAAACAACTTCAATATTTCCGTAAAATGAGTTTTAGTTAGCTTTTAAACATTTACTTAAAAAGCCTATCGCTAAATGAACAAAAAGATTATAACTCAAACTTAGCATTAAGAATTAATTATACACCACAAATACTTACAAGGAGGATTATACAAGAGGTGTTTGTTAGAGGTTCCCAGCGGACAACACTCACAAAAAAATTGGATGAGCTGATTTTCTTCCCTTAGTCTACCAATTTTGTTTATTGTTTGAGTTGTTTTGATGTGATAAAGGCTAATTTTGATCACTGTTAGGTTGTTCTGCCATATTAGTGTTTTGACATTGGACAACAGTAGCTATTTGTAATGAAAAAGTCTCTTTTAATTGCCAAAAAAGAATTAATTATACAATCGGATGTGGTACCAATTCTTAAACGGATTGCATCACGAAAGAAGCTGACTAATCAATGTTTAAAAGTGATAAAGTTATACACGTATTTATAAATTATATATGTATAAAAATATTTATAAATTGTATATATATAATCGGATCGGTTTGGTCTCGGATTGATTTTTTTTTAGTTAAAACCAACCCAAACCTATTATGATCGGGTTTTGTTATCCAACATCAAACCAAACCAAACAAACCACTACTCGGGTTTTTTTTCCGGTTTGGTTTGGTTTGTCAGTTTGGTGCGGTTTGTCGGATTTCATTGTACAGCCCTACCTGGATGTTGTGCCGGAAATGATAAAAATACAGTAATTAACATGGTTCAGATCGATGTGATCCTTGTCCATGGAGAACGGCCGACACTTTTATTAATATCAAGGGAGAAAGTAAGTTACAAGATTGAATACTCTTAGGTTCTATGTTCTATCCTTCTTAATAAATCCTAGCTAGTATGTATTTATACTACTAGGTCTAATCCTTTCCCAGAAAGGATCTAAATCCCAATAACACTCGAAAACCAATAAAGAAAAAGTTCCCTTTTATTTCTTTCTTCTTTTGAGTTGGAATTGGCTTAAATCTCTTCTCAACTTCACAATCTCCACCATGATATGAATTTCGAGCTTCCATATGAGCATCATTCAGTCCAATGTCTCTAAGCCTACGTGAGCTAGCTCCGTGTAGGAAACAAGAGACACCAACCGACATCTTGTACATACTAGTAGCTCTACCTTGCCCTGCCGTTCTCCATCCTGATTCATCAGTTGATGCGAACTCCTGCCAAATTCATACAATGACTGAACTTGACAAGAGGAACCACCTTGGTTAACATATCCGCTGTGTTGTCCTTTATGTCAGCCTACAAGACCTTAATTGTACCTTGTTAAAAAACATCACGAATAATATGAAATCTAATATCAATGTGTTTGGTGCGACCATGAAATCTCTGATTTTTTTTATCAAGTGAATAGCACTCTAGCTATCACATTTTAGAGTTGGTTCATGTTGAACCCTACTCAATTCTGACACCGAACCTTTCAACCATATAGCCTCCTTTACTGCTTCTGTTATTGCCATCTATTTAGCTTCTGTTGTGGACAAAGCAACTATGGACTAGAGAGCTGCCTTCCAACTTATGGCACTACCTGCAAGAGTAAAGATATAGCCCGTTGTTGATCTCCTTCTATCAAGATCAACTGCAAAATCAGAATCCACATAACCAAGGACCGAGAAGCCTTCATTTCTCATCTTACAAAATGTTAGACCAACATTCGAAGAACCTTTAAGATATCTCAATATTCACTTAATTGCTTCCCAATGTATCTTACCCGGATTAGACATGAATCGACTTACCACACTCACTGCTTCAGCAATATCGGCCGAGTGCAAACCATAGCATACATAATGCTACCAACTGCACTAGAATAAGGAACTTTTGACATGTACTCCAACTCTTCCTTTGATTGCGGTGCCATCAAAGAAGAAAGTCTGAAATATTTTGCTAAGGTAAAGTAACGGATTTACATTTATGCATGCCAAACCTCTGAACTACCTTCTCAATATACTTTTTTTGTGAGAGATGTACCTCACCGTTCTTCCTGTGAATCTCCATTCCAAGAATTTTCTTGATTTCACCTAAATCTTTCATGTCAAACTCCTTACTTAGCAGTTTCTTCAAATCATTTATCTATGTCATAATATTAGCAGTAATAAGCATATCATCAACATATAATAGTAAATAAATATTTGAATTACCAGATACTATCATGTGATACACGCAGCTATCAAATGCACTTCTCAAGAAACCTTTAGTAATCATGAACGCATCAAATCTCTTGTACCACTGTCGTGGTGATAGTTTCAAACCATACAAGATTTCTTCAATTGACAAACCTGGTCTTCTTTTCCTCCAATAAGGAAACCCTCAGGCTGATTCATGAAGATCACCTCTTCAAGTTCACTATGTAAGAATGTAGTCTTGACATCAAGCTAAAGATGCTTCAAGTCATAATGGGCAACCAAAGCTAGTAACAAATAAATTGAGCTATGATTCACGATTGGTGAGAAAATCTTATTGTAGTCGATTCCCTCCTTCTGACAAAAGCCTTTAGCAACCAATCTCGCTTTGTATCTAGGATCTTCTACACCCGGAATGCTATCCTTTTTCTGAAGACCCATTTGCAATCAACAGTTCTCTTCCCCTTTGATAGATTCACCAAATCCCATGTCTGGTTATTGTGCAGTGACTCTATCTCTTCGGTCATGGCTAAACGCCATGGATCAGCTTCACCATACATAGTAGCTTCTGTATAGCTTGAGGGTTCCAGATCCTTTATTTCCTCCTCGGCAGTAGCTAATGCACAGGCTACAAGATTAGCTTACAAAGGCTGAGGATAATTTTTTTTTGTTTTAGGCTTCGGAGTTCGTTTGTCCCTTCCAGTAGCTATACTTTATGGTTCACCTTCAGGTACTACTGTGTGAGCTTTTTTGTTTTCTCACTCCACCTGAGTCACTTGATCCTCCTACTCGGTGAGTTTCACATTTTCCTCCACCGTTTCTGTTATAAAAACTTTATGTCCTGCAAACTCAATAAAAGTCTTTACAGGATCAAGCATAGAGGCCACATCAAAAGTAACATCTATATTGATTACAAACTTAAGATGATCTAAACTCCATATTCTATAGCCTTTTACCCCTTCAGCATATCCCATAAATAAACCTTTTCGAGCTCTAGGTTCTACTTTTTCATCACTTACATGATAATATGCGGGACATCCAAGATTCTTAAGTACGAGTAATCAAACGATTTACCTGATCATACCTCATTTGGAGTTTTGAAGTCAATCGCCGATGCTGGAGACTGATTAACAACATAACAAGCAGTATTTACTGCTTCCTCCTAGAACTCCTTAAGCACCTAGGCATTAGAGAGCATACATCGTGCTTTCTCAAGAAGAGCGTGGTTCATCCTTTCAGCTACTCCATTCTGTTGTGGTGTATGCCTAACAGTTCTATGTTTCAATACACAATAAGTCTTTTAGAAATTGTCAACTCTTCATTACAAAACTCCAAGCCATTATCTGTTTGAAGACATTTAATCTTTCTGTCACACTGATTTTCAATTAATATCTTCTAGTAATTCTCAAAGACATCACTTTTAGCCTTTAAAAAGTATACCCAAACCTTGCATGAAAAATCACCAATGAAAGTAAGAAGATACCTTTTTCCACCCTTAGATGAAACCTGATCCTTATCTGCTTCGAATCCGTGAAACAATAGGAGTTATTTCAGTCCCTTCTGAATACCCGAAAAATACAAAGTCTTTAATCGTTCAAATTCCCTTTTAATATTAGTTTCAGTTTCCTTGATATTACCTCAAAAATACTAAATCCATCCTGTTTTTGCTCGTTCGAGTCTGAGTACCGAGGGCTCGGAGTTTGTGTTATTTCGAGGTAGATTGGAGACTCGAGGCTTCATTCCGCTGCACCCGAAGAAGGTAATTCTCCATTCTTTTTTTTTTCTTCGGTTTTCTTTCGGCAAACTCTTGATTGTTTAGTTTATTTGGTTATCCGTGTGAGATGATTTATGTGTTAATTTAGCCTGAATCTGGTAAAAAAAAATGTTCGTTCTCTGCTGGTTAATTTGGTTCATGTAGTATGCTTTGGTATGTTAATCTTGGTCAAAGTTTTGGTTAGTTCTTATTAAATTTAGTTTAATCCATCTTTGTTAGATGAAGCTTTAATATGTTAGATTAATTTAGCATGCATGTTGGTTATGTGTCAGTCAAATAAAATGTCATATGTCTTAATGTTGTTTAGTGGTAGAAGCTCATCTTTGTGGAGTGGCTTAGTTCAGTCTGTTTGGCCCTGTATATCAATTTAGATTAGTCTGATGCATCTGTTATGTTAAACAGGGTTTAATTTAACCTGTTTGAGCCAAGCCTGTCCTTTACAAGTGTTATTTTAGTTTGGTTAAGCTCTCTTGTGAGAGCATGATTGTTGTTAGCATCTAGGTTAAACTATGGACCTAGAATTTGTCTATTGCTATGTCCAAATATGATTTAGACTGCCAAGTATATTGATATAGTTAGTTCCATCATGTTTAAGGTGCCTTGTTGCTATTTGCATTTGATTTCTTACTCCTGAATGTTGATCACATGCTGTTTGTTTTAATCCACCCCAATTAAATGTGATTTTTTGTACAAGCTTAGTGTGTTTATGTGGTAGCTATACTAGGTGAGTAATGTGCCTCTGCCTTAGTTAATGCTTAGTAGTTGGGATCTGCTTACTTGTTTTAACCTTTGTTTATTGCCTTTTTTTAACTGTATTGTGTAGTCCTGTCAAAATCTTATATGGTTCATGTATTATGCTAGAGGTATTCTGATAGCATGACAAAGGGGAATAATACTAGAAACATCTTGGTGATTGAATGCTAGCCTCTCTTGGATTATACTTGACCAACGCTATGTTCTGTTAGTTTAGAAGTCTGCTTATATGCTAAGGGGATCTAGGTTCATATGATCAGTGATCTGGTTGATTGTTTAGGTAAAATGTCACTATGTATGCCAACCCCTGTCTAAATGCATGTCCAACATGCCCCCCCCCCCCCCTGATTTTTTTTCTTTCTTTCCTTTTTGTTACAATTAGATTAGTACACTGTACTATCTCCCTGATTAATGGATACTGACAATTCAAGCATGCTTATACTTGTTCAGAGTTAAAGTTTAAAGTCATTTGTGACCCGTACTTGGTACACTAGTTTGTTTTGTCATCTTATTGTGCTGTCTGAATTAGATACTGCCCACCTTCTATGCTATGTGTGATAAAGTGGAACCATTATGCCTATAAGACTTAAAAACAGCATCCTTAAGGCTAAAATGATTGCTTACTTGGCTTAATAATGGCCACAATCTTTGTATGTCCCTTCCAATGTTTGTTTTAAGCTACGAGGTCTGTGTCACTTGGCTTATTGATGTTTCAAAGTCGCAAATCTCGAAAATGGTATATATGAAAGGGTTTACCCTATTGAATGTGAGCCCTCTTTCTCAAACTCGAAGCTATATGCTGCCCGGTTCCAAACATTGCTAGATAAACTGATGTGATACTTGTTTAAAGTCATACTTTGGCCCAGAAATCTGTTAAATGTCTCAACTTGGTTAATTCTTATATATGTTTGATCCCCTAATGGACTGTTTTGTTTACTTACGCATGAGATGTCGGTATGTTTTGATTCAAATATACCTGTAAGTCTCTGCGGTTTGATATCAGTCTCTAGAGAACTTTGTCGGTCTTTTATATGCATGAATATTCCCCATATACCTCATTTGAGTTCTGCCTATGATGTACACCTGCATGCTTGTTTGTTTTATTCTATGTGTTCTGAATTATTTCGAGTGGAATATAGAGCGCTGGACTGCTACACTTAGTTAAGGGTTTTGAAAGTCGTTAAGTTGTTAATAGACTGTTGCGTTTAGTCAATGTTCTATGGAGAGTTGGGCTGTTTGTTTTCCTTGTCCCTGAACTTCCTTATAAAAATTAGGCAATGAAGGGTCAGATCCGTAAAGCATGTTATGTTTCGGCACCTGTTTAAATTTCACACGATTAGGCAGTGTTTAATCTTCGTCATTTTGAGTTATACCATCAGATGCATGTCAACTAGTGGTGTGCTTAATCTCTGTTAACTTATCAAGAATTAAAGTGGTCATATCTATAGGTCATGTTGTCTTCCTGCCTGTTCAAATTCTTATGTCTTTACATTGCAAGCATATTGTATTTGATAGTATATATACATGAGGTATACTTAATTGTACACATCATATACATGATCTGCTTGGAGTGTATATTTTATATGTCGGTCTTAGTCATCTGATTATATCCTAATCCCTTCTTCTTTCCTTTCATTTTATACATGACCATCGCACACGAGTCCGAGGGACTCGTTCTTCGCCAGCATTCGAAGTTAGGCTAAAAGCCCAACGAAATCTTCTCCGTGTCCAACAGCCGCAGCAATCAATATAAAGAATTTGCTGGGCCAAAGTCAAACAGCAAATAGGCCCAGCGGTTCAAAGAATGGGCTGAACCCATTCAATTTTATTTACTCCTCTATTTTATTCTGTACATTTAATTCGTATTATGCCACTAACCCTTTGCTTGTTTTTTTTTCGATTCTTAGTTTTAGAAGAATGCTAATGGATTAGTAGGTTAGTTTTAGTAATGGGTAGTTAGTCTACAGGGAGATCAACAATTAATTCCATAAGTTTTGTTCTCTTTTCATGTTAAAACTATGTATAATGTATAATAATTTCGGGATAATTGAGTTGCAAAGCGGCATTATATATATTTTAAATAAAGGGGATCATATTTTATATTTTTTATCCAAACATTTCAAAACGTAATTAATATGCAAGTATAAACTCAAGTATATTTTATAAATAACTCTTCAAGTTCGAATCAATCATGCATTTAATTAAGCACAGTCAATAAAAGATAATTAAAAGAGAAAGAAAATTCGCTTTCTTTGCTTCCCATTTAAAAAACAGTCTAGATTTTTCTACATAGTCATATTCATATCACGCTATCTTATTCAAAGTTCAAATTTGCGAAGTCTCCTGTTAAAAACTATTACTCATATGCAAACTATCTTTTACAAGTTTTATTTTAAAATAGTATTAGTATTTAAAATCATATCAAACATATCTTTAAGTGTCATTTAGCATTTTAAATCTTCTTTTGCCAAACGGCATTTGAAATTTTCTTTCTATGTAAATTATCATATTTTCTATCAGATTCTAGCTAATATTTCTTATTTAAAGCCTTAGTAATATCTATAAGTATTATTTTAAATAGTATTATTACATTTTTTTTTCTTAAACCTTAGCAATAATTTACAAATTATTTTCTCTACATTATATTTGCGTTTAGTCTATATTAATTAACCTAAGTTTGGTCGGATAACCGTAAGTTAACGGATTCTAAAGGATACCTAACCCCTTCCCTTTAGGATAATATAGAGCCCTTACCTAGAATCACATTGGTTAAGCAGATTATTAATTGAGGTTTAGTTTTAACTTTGCTTTAGTTAACCTCTAGGTGTCCTAATTCACCGTTAAATTAATTAGATGGCGACTCCTTAAAACAAAATAAACAGGAATCACCAATATGTTGTACTCCACTTCAACCCGGTTAAAATGGGGTATAACTGCTTGGCGACTCCGCTGGGGAGTTTAGGTTCTTAACCATAACAACTTAGGTTAATAATTAATTTTTTGGATGTTTGGTTGTTTTTCTTTATTTTTTGCCTTTATTGTCGCTTTGTTTGTTTCTCTTATGTTCTTTTGAGTGATTGTTTTATTATGTGAAACTTTTAATATGTTACTGCTTTCTTTAACTGGCATTCCGGTCATATTTCTTCCGCTCCTGGAAAACTCACACATATTCACACACTTAAAGCGGCTTCGCGGTTCGCGCCCGTGCACTACTAAATTACCCCTTTAGTTGGATTGGTCTAGTGGATTTAGTCGATCGGCGGTGCAGTCAACGGCCACGGACTTTCCACTCCCAAGTTGTCCACTTAGGGGAGTCTTGTGTCATAGGAAAACAACTCCTAGTCAGCCTAAGATAGAGCTAAGCCAAAACCCTTTAAGGACATGCACGAACCTAGGAGGCTTAATACCCAAGGTGTACTAAGTCCATTAGTCAACCTCTTCCAAATGTCCAAGTGGGTCTACGACCCCGAGCGACGGTTATCACGTTATGTGCATTGATTAGAAGGATGAATGTGCGTTATGTGGACCATGTGCTATTTAGGTAGAACTAACCATTTGTGAACGCAGGTAACCATGAGTCAGCACAATGCCTACCCGAGGTTCAGCATGGTTTTGAGCGTCCCTCCCCAACTAACAGCATGGTGGGTTGATTTGGGGGATTACGGACAGCGGGTTGTACGTGGAGCATTGGGGCACTTACCGTCTTTGATGGATATCCAACCCTGTAGAGACATCATCGAGGCGGCAACTGTGTTTTGGGATGAGAAAAGGGTCGTGTTTAGATTTGGAAACATTGAGATGACTCCGTTGTTAGAGGAAATAGGAGGCTATATAGAAAATGTTGCTTTATTACATAAGCAGAAGAAATGGCAAAACTGTGGCATGATTATTCCAAAGGAACCTTTACCAAAAGAATTTGTTGACAGCTTCGGGTTCAGAAAGGGTAAAGGGGTGGAGTGTTTACAAAGGTCTACGATACCATTTGAGTATTTGTATCATAGGTTTGGTTATCCAAGAAGTTTCACCGATCATCAAGACGAGTTCTTCTCATACGACTCTTGGAAACAAAAACGGTTCTTCGCTTTCGCAGTGTGTTTTTTGGGAACTATGGTATTCCCTAAAGGAACCACAAGAGACATCCACACCCATCTCATTACTGTGACTAAAGCTCTATTTGGTGGCATCGACGGGAAACACTACACTGTGGTTCCTATGGTCGTGGCAGATATCTACCGAGCATTAGGACGTTGCAAGTACGGGTATAAGCATTTTGAGGGATGCAACTTGCTTCTACAGATTTGGTTGATGGAACATCTTCAAAAAGTCGACGGGGGTCTAGCATTCCGAAAGCCGACGGGTGAAAATCATATTCTGGGACATGTTCCAGGCGCTATCTTGACGGGTAGATCATTTGAAAAGCCAAATTGTGTAAAAGGGTGGGTAGGACTTCTGAGCCATTTGAACGATGATTCAATTCAATGGATGTTCAGTTGGTTCCCATCCGAGGGTTTGGTGTTTCGTACGAAGATCGTGCCATTTTTAGTTTTGATGGGACTTCGGGGCTTGCAACCTTACGCCCCACTTAGAACTTTAAGGCAATCTGGAAGAAAGCAAAACATACCTTTAGTGGCAGACATGGATCATTATCGAGCTGACTACAAGGAAGGAAAAATTCCTTTTGCAAAAGAGGTTATCCGCATGTGGAAATTGAGGGAAACTATGAAAGCAGATTCAATTGAGCCAAATAGATACCAAGCTGGATGCAAGGATAACTATCTGGAGTGGCTGACCGCTAACTTGGAAGGATCAATCAAACCTGGAGTTAGTCTGAAGGGGCGAATTAAGGATGGGGAAGCAGAAGCATGCATCTTACTCCGACAATTGCGTAAGAAAAGTATTGTCGCTGAAGCCGAGCACCACGCGCAACTTAAGGAAAAGGAAAGGGAGGCAGAGAATTGGAAGCAGCAGGCACTTAGTTACGAACAAAGCATGCAAGAATTGGATGCCCTTCTAGCTGAGAAAGGGGACACTTGCATCAAAGAAGGCATCAAAACGGGAGGAGTTCTAGCTATGTCATACCTTGCCCAGAATCGCCGAAAGATCGATCAATCAATCCAGGCAACCAAGAGGCTCAAGAGCAACGAAGGGCCTTCCTCATTTTAATTAGCTTGTGAAAGTCAAGTAGTAATTGTAATAATTTCTTCTACATTGGGATTTTAAGTTCTAAACATTGTATGTTTTGGGGCCTTCAATTAATAGCACGTTGGAATGACATATAATTGCATATTTTATCCTTCAAATCCGTGTTAGGCCTACCTCTGGCACAAAAGAGGTCCTTCGCATAATAGGTTGTGCTGTATTTTCTTTTATTATGTGATTTGCTTGCTATGCAATATGTGTTTTGTTTGCTGTCACGACCCAAACCCCGTGGGCCGCGACTGGTACCCTAACTGGGTACCCATACGTACCTACCTGATCGAATTCGAACCATACAGATTTTTTTTTTTTTTTTGTGTTTCAAAACAGAAGTACAGAAGTAGGCCGATACAAGTATGGCACGCGCGTAACATACGTATATATACATATATACCTGAACATACAGATATTTACAAGTAAGCCGATAAGGCTAACATACAGACGAAACCCGTAACCCACACATCTATCTACAGGCCTCTACAGACATACAGAGTCATATGAAGGGACAGGGCCCCGCCGTACCCAGAATATACAAACATACGGAGTACACAGAAGACAGAAGATATATACCAAAAGATATGCTCCAAGTCAAAGGAGCTCTTCAAAAAGCAGAGTCGGAAACCTACGCGGGCGGCGTATCACCTGGTGCGTCTGTACCTGCGGGCATGTAGCGCAGCCCCCGAAGAACGGGGGTCAGTACGGAAAATGTACCGAGTATGTAAAGCAAAAACGTAACAGATATAAACATAGTCCGAACTAGAGTCACAGAAATATAACGGGCAGAATCATAAATCAAACTGACGGACAGAGTTATGATCCAGACAGACACACAGAATCGTGTCACACACAAATGAACAGAATTATAGTTCGGGCAGACAGACGGAATCATAATGCGGACAGACGAGCAGAATCTGAATTCATACGGACATACAGAAGCAGAAGCCATACGGACATACAGAAATAGTCGTACCACAGACGGACAGACAGTAGTATGTCGGACAGAATTATGCATGCAGAGTAGCACAGAGTCATACAAAATCATACAGAGGCGTGTGCTTTATAAATACAGATGGCACACGCATATATTCATACAGATCCCGGCCCTGTCTGGGGGCGCGGTAACAGAACCCGGCCCTCTTAGTACGGGACGCGGTGGACAGATAGAATCAAATCAGATCATATGCCATCCTGGCCGCCATCCCCATACACAGATCATACAGACATACAGATCCCGGCCCGTACGCCGAGGGACGCGGTGAACAATGCAGAGAAATATGCACGATAACAGAACCTGGCCCGGGTCGCAGTGAAAGAATGCATTGAGACAGACACGAACCGATAAATGAGAAACCACCTACCTACAGACTCAACATACAGACTCAATCAAACTGAAGGGTGCCAAACGGCGAGCCAAAATCAGAATATCCAGATAGTATGCATAGCACGCGCCTATATCCTAGTTGGGAAGGCACGACAGATTATTACCAGAATGGGATTCTCAGATGTTCAGAGATCATAATGTATAAATTACACAAAAATAGCCATAATATACATAAAATAATAGTTCAGAAGTTTTTGGAGAAAATCGGACCAAAACAGATGTATTTTAAAATCGTACCGGAAGTATCGGGCCTTGTGGGCCCACCTCGGACCAACCCGAGGCTACATACGTAAATTATTGATAGTTGACCTTATGAGGTCACCCATACTCAATCGGAAGTGTTCCGACTCCGTTTGGGGAAATTTTGTGCAAAATCTCACTTTAAGCGCAGTTTGTAAGAAAATAGGTTCAATTGAATTGAAGGAATTGGAGCGGTTTTCCGTCTCGAATTCCAGGGAACGGAGTCGGACTTAAGGCTCGCGGCCGAGCCTACCACATCCAGAACATGCCTAGGAACGTAGAGAAGTGCTTCACATACCTTGATGGCGCCTTATGCTCGCTTGGCGTCAATCCAAATTTCGTCCAAAATCTGGAAATGGTCAAGTTTACCATTTGGTTAGTTCCATTCTTTCAATACTCTAACTTTACACATAATTGCCTACCGAAATTTTGGCAGCATTTCCTCTGTATATACGACATCCCCGAGACTTAGCTCGGCTCAATTTAGCAACACAACAACCCAGAGGAGACATCCAAACAACAACAAACATCAATAAACACTAAATCATACGCTATGGCATTATTAGCCACCTTTCGACACGACGAATCATCTTTCGTTTCAAGCTTACATTTCCAACCAAAACTTATTATTTTCATATCCATTATCCATCAAAATCATTACGACACACATCGGAGGAATCCATAACATGTTCACATAATATTCATAAGATATTCATAAAATTCACAAACATTCAACTTTCCATCAAGTCACTACTTTTCCAATCCCTTCCTAACTTTCAACAACTTAATAACCAATCTTCCATAACAACACAATTAACATGCTAACAAGATTCAATTCACCTTCCAACACCAACACACACCACACGGCCACACCTCAAAATTCTCAACTTTCCTTAATTCATTCAACTTTCATTTCTAATACAATTCCTACCACACTACAACTAGATTTCAACATAGTTTCAAGTCACCATAGACATGCAATATACATATATGCATTTCGGCCACACACCCCAAATTCCAACACACCAAATTTCCATATTTTTTATTCATTCACACATACTACAACATACATACATCATTTTTAACACAACAAAAGCATGAAATCCTTACCTTTCTTCAAGTTCTACACTTGGAAGATGAAATTGTTTTCTTGCCACAATCTTTATATCAACTTGTAGAGAATCTTGTGCTTAGCAATAATCTCTCAAGAGATGAGCTTTTTAAACCAAAGGATTGGCTCCAAAAATTTTTCTTTCTTTTCTTTCTTTTTTTTTCTCTCCAAACCCGAAATGCTCTCTCTTGCTCTCTATTCTTTCTCTTTGATTTTTTTTCTTGAATGTTCTTAAGGATATGGATGATATATATTTAGCACATGGAAATTAATTAATTCCATGGGCCTTGGGTTGGTCTTGGCCGAATGGGCCTCTTAAAATTGGGCCTCACTTCACTTATTTTTTTTTTGAGCCCAAAATGGTTGGTTACATATGGTAATTCATGGAACAAGTTTCCAAAATTCCAATTTTGCCCTTGGCCACCTTTCGTAATTCCACCCCATTGAATTCATAACCTACACATGCATACCAAGTAAGGCCCAATTGTGGCCTTATTCATCACAAGTCAATTTATCTTGAATTTTTTTGAATAAGCGAAAATGTCGGATGTAACATTTGCTATGCAATATGTGTTTCTTTCAACGTTGTTTGCTCAATGTTGACATTATTTTAAGCAACAGTCATTCGCATTATACTAACGCAGTTTTCTTCATTTTTTGAAGGTTTTATTTTACTTTTAATTATTCCCCCAACGGTTGATTCGCGTTGACCGCAAGCTGGCAGACCATCCATACTTTACAAGATCAAAAACACGAGCATCCAGCGATATGAATGATTCAGGGGCATCCGAACAAACTGGCTTGGGACTCGTCACCCTTCCAAGAGACGAACCTGAGGCTTCAAGAGGGGAAAATGATGAACTCATTGCCCAATTGTTGCAGCAAATGGCTAATATGCAAACCGAAATTGAGCGACTGCGAAATCTCACCAACCTGTCCATCACCCTGAACATTCCTCACCCAGAACAAAGAACAAACACGACAATTCCACCATCCTTTTCGCCTGTCGATTCGCCCGCTCTACAGCCCTCTCCCTCAAACCCTCCGCTTTACACAGTCCATCCAAATACTACCAACCCCCAACAAACTAACCAACAACAATCCACCTCACAACAATCGAATCTACAACAAGCCATTCCACCCCAGATCCACTCACAACCAACCATCCCGCAACAAACTGTCCAGCAGCAAACCATCCCGCAACAAGCCAACATACAACAAACTACCTCACAACCAAATGACCCGCAACAAGCCAATCTCCAGCAAATTAACTTCCAACAAACC
Organism: Lycium barbarum; assembly: GCF_019175385.1. NCBI lineage: Eukaryota > Viridiplantae > Streptophyta > Magnoliopsida > Solanales > Solanaceae > Lycium > Lycium barbarum. The sequence continues at coordinate 136,936,408 of NC_083340.1, read as the reverse complement.
AATTCGCAACCTTTCATTACTCCTTATATTCCTCAACCTGCAGCCACCCAAATTAACCCACATGCCCAAAACTACCAAGCAGCTCAACATACACCACTGGCGCACATTGCTAGCCATAACACACAGTATGTGCCAGAAGCTCAGCCTTTCACTACCCAGATACAGGCCTTGCAGCATCCAGAGGTTGACCCTTATGAAGAGTTGGAAAGGGAAGCCAGGGCAAGAGCAGATGAGGATGTGGCAAAAGAGCTTCGCAGTCTGAAGGAAGCAGTCAGAAATATTCAAACCAACAGGGGATGTGAAGGACTTGAGTATGAGGATCTGTGCATTCATCCTGACATCGAGTTACCTGCTGGATATAAAATACCGAAGTTTGACATGTTCGACGGGAAGGGAAACCCTCGGGCTCATTTGAGATCATATTGCGATAAGCTTGTCGGAGTGGGTAAAGATCAAGCTATCAGAATGAAACTATTTATAAGAAGTTTAACGGGAGAGGCACTCGATTGGTACACATACCAAGACCCGCAGAGATGGCACAGTTGGGGAGAGATGGCCCAGGAATTCATGGACAGGTTCAGGTTCAACACCGAGACTATCCCGGACCGATTTTATTTGATGAAGCTGGAGAGAAAATCAACAGAAACTTTCCGGGAATACGCTATGCGCTGGAGAGCAGAAGCCGCAAAAGTCCAGCCCCCGATGGCAGAAAGTGAAATGACAATGCTTTTTGTACAATCTCTAAAAGATCCCACAAACTATGAGAGAATGTTAAGCGTCATCGGACAGAAGTTTTCTGAAGTCATCATGATGGGGGATTTCATTGAAGAAGGAATTAAAATAGGGAGAGTTACAAATCTTGCGGCTTTGCAGGCTACAAGTAAGGCTATTCAGGCAGATCCTTCTAAGAAGAAGAGAGACGGAGTGTACCCGGTCATGGCCATCCAAGATCGAAGACCAACCCAAAAATTAACCCATCAATATCCTCCACCCCAACCTTCACACTACAGCCAATACACCCAAACACCTCAGCCTTATTACCAACCTCCACCTACTCGCCTTCCTGTTTACCATACTCAACCTGCATACTACTCACCTCGAACCCCTTCCTATCAAAACCCATCATAATACCGGCCAACCTACTCACCACAACCCCAGTACCATTCACCAAACAATCCACAAAACACACCCAGACCGTGCCCAAATTTCGAAAGAAAACCGACCAAGACTTACACACCGTTAGCCGAACCCTTAGCCCAACTGTAAGAGAGGTTGGAAATGGCAGGGATACTCCAACCGATTCAGGGAAGGGTTCCTAATCCCCTCCCTGGATGGTATGACGGGACCAAACATTGTGCGTATCATTCGGGAGTTGCTGGGCATGATACCGAAAATTGCTTTGCTCTCAAGGACAGAGTTGAAGCATTGATCAAGGAAGAGGTCATACAGCTTAAGGAAGCTCCCCCGAATATAAACAACAATCCACTGCCGAATCACGGGGATGCAAATGTGCACATGATCACCATTGATGAAGATTGCAATTTGGAGGGGACTATCGTGCCAGTTAAGAAAAGGGAGAAGATTGAATCGTCAGCTTGTGTTGCTCCAATAATCACGGTTCAAACGAGGGCCCCATTTGAAGTGCTCACTCCAAGGCCTAGGATCACAACCTTAGTTGCTCCAGCACCTTCTCGCAATACCAAAGCGGTCCCTTGGAATTATCAGTCCGATGAAAGGGACAAAGAGAAAGGAAGAGTGGTGGTGGAAACCGTTGCGGCCGGAATGACTAGGTCTGGGCGGTGCTATGCTCCCGAAGAGGTAGCACGAGGGGCACCAAGCAAGGAAAATGGCCCGAAGAAGACTGTTACCGAAGCTGAAGTCGAAGAATTCTGGAGAAAAATGCCAACCAAGGAATACTCTGTTGTAGAACAATTGAAGAAAACGCCCGCTCAGATTTCCTTATCTGCATTGTTGATGAATTCTGAGGCTCATAGGAGTGCTCTAGAGAAAATACTTAATGAAGCCTATGTTCCGCCCGAGACCTCCAGCGAGAAATTGTCAGCTATGGTGGGGGAAATCCTTGAAACCCATCGAGTTTCTTTTCATGATGAGGAGTTGCCACCTGAAGGTCTGGAGCATAACAAAGCATTGAACATCACAATCAGATGCAGGGATAAGTTCATCTCCAAAGTATTGATTGACGGAGGTTCAGCTGTGAATATATGTCCTGTCACTACTCTACGAGCCTTAGGGATTGATGTCGGGAAACTTCGCGGCAGTCAGGTGAGAGTCAAAGGTTTTGACGGAGCCCAAAGAGGTGTCGTTGGAGAGATAGATTTAGCTTTGGAAGTTGGGCCTGTAGAGTTCGTGGTGGAGTTCCAGGTAATGGATATATCTACTAGTTACAACCTCCTGATAGGGAGACCATGGATCCATATGGCTGGAGCGGTTCCCTCCACTTTGCATCAGAGTCTAAAGTTTGTTTGGAATCATCAAGAAGTAGTGATCCATGGAGAAGGCAACAATCCCCTCTACCCGGAAAGCTCAGTTCCTCCTTTGAAAGTGTAGAAAGGCTAGACGGATCTGTTTTCCATATCAAGGAGAATGTGTGCGCTGCTCAAGCGGAAAAAGTGAAATTGCCACAGGTACTTATGATGGTGGCGTGGGAGATGCTGAAGAATGGCTTCCGACCCAGTCAAGGCCTCGGTTTGAACTCGAATGGAATTGTGGAATCAATTCAACTGCCCGGGCACAAATATACTTTCGGTCTCGGATATGAGCCCACCCCCGAAGAGATTGCATTGGCTAGTCTCAAAAGAAGAAGTGTCGTTCCCTTGCCAAAGCCTGTTCCTCTCCTGAATCAGTCATTTCTCAAAGCATCCGCTGCCCAAGCATCAGAGGAAATACTTGAAGACAGCCTCCTGGAAAGTTTTAAGAACTTATTCATCACCGAGGAGGAAGCTGAATGCAACATGGTTTCGGATGGGTGTTCTGAAGACCCGACTATCTGGGATGCAGAGCCTGGATGTCGTTTGAACAATTGGACTTGTACCCCGCCCCCGTTTCTCCGGGAGTCTTGGTAGACAAATTGTATTCAGTATTTAATGAAACAAACACGATTCGAAATTGAGGCCTGAATCGTGCCTATGCTTTTGTTATTTTGCCTCCAAACTTTTGAAAGCTCAAATGCAAATTTCAAGCCATGCTTTTATTTATATTTTCCGTCTTTGTTTAATAAATTTTTCTTTTATTTTTTCAGCAATCAAATTAATAAATCTGCCGATACTGTGAATGTGACACATAATGAAACGAGTGAGCCCGTAGGAAATGCCGAGCAAGACTTTGAAGAATATGAAAGGGATATGTAACCTGAAGGATTAACTAAGGATTTTGAATATTTTGAAAATAAGCCAAAACCAAATTTGGATGAAACGGAAATTATAAATTTGGGTAATTCAAAAATCATGATGGAAGTGAGAATCAGTGTCCACTTGACCCCGTCGCAGAGGGAAGAATTGATCAACCTTTTGAAAGAATATATAGATGTGTTCGCTTGGTCTTACGATGATATGACCGGATTAAGCACTGACATTGTTTCGCATAAGTTGTCTCTCAATCCATCCTGTCCTCCGGTAAAGCAGAAGAGGAGAAACATTAAATCGGATTTGAGCTTACAAATCAAGGAAGAGATCTCCAAACAGTTTGATGCAAAGGTCATTCGAGCTACGATGTACCCCACTTGGCTAGCCAATATCGTACCCGTGCCAAAGAAGGATGGCAAAGTTAGAGTATGCGTGGATTATCGGGATCTCAACAAGGCCAGTCCAAAAGATGACTTTCCCCTCCCGAATATCCATATGCTCATTGATAATTGTGCGAAGCATGAGTTGCAGTCCTTCGTTGACTGCTACGCGGGATATCACCAAATCCTAATGGACGAGGAAGATGCTGAGAAGACAGCATTCATCACACCTTGGGGAGTGTACTATTATTGGGTGATGCCTTTTGGGCTAAAAAACGCAGGTGCTACCTACATGAGAGCCATGACCACCATTTTTCATAATATGATCCATAAAGAGATTGAAGTCTATGTGGATGATATCATCATCAAGTCACGAAAGATCTCAGATCATCTGACGGATTTGAGAAAGTTCTTCAACAGGTTGAGACGATACAATCTGAAGTTGAACCCCGCAAAATGTGCATTTGGTGTTCCTGCAGGGAAGTTGTTGGGTTTTATCGTGAACAGGAGGGGCATAGAATTGGACCCCTCGAAGATAAAGGCAATTCAGGAATTGCCTGCCCCAAAGAGTCGGAAGGACGTGATGAGTTTCCTCGGTCGTCTCAACTACATCAGTCGGTTCATAGCACAATCGACGGTGATATGCGAACCAATAATCAGGTTACTGAGGAAGGATGCTCCTACCAAATGGACTGAAGATTGCCAAAGAGCTTTTGACAGAATCAAAGAGTATTTGTCTAGCCCGCCTGTTTTGGTGCCTCCAGAAGCTGGAAGACCTTTGCTATTGTATTTGTCCGTATCAGAGAACGCGTTTGGATGTGTGTTAGGACAACATAACGAAACAGGAAGGAAAGAGCGAGCAATATATTATTTGAACAAAAAGTTCACGCCTTACGAGGCACGATATACGTTATTGGAACGCACCTGTTGTTCTTTGACTTGGGCTGCACAGAAGTTGAGACATTATTTGTCTGCATATACTACTTATCTCATCTCAAGGATGGACCCACTCAAGTATATCTTCCAGAAACCTATGCCTACTGGGAAGCTAGCTAAGTGGCAAATGTTGCTGAGCGAGTTTGATATTGTGTATGTTACTCAGAAGGCTGTCAAAGGGCAGGCGATAGCCGATCATCTTGCAGAAAATCCGGTGGGTGAGGAATACATACCCCTTAAAACTTATTTCCCTGATGAAGAAGTGTTGTTTATCGGGGAAGATATCGCAGAAGAGTACCCAGGGTGGAGTCTGTTCTTCGATGGGGCGGCAAACTCTAAAGGAGTCGGCATTGGAGCAATTTTGATTTCAGAGTCAGGCAAACATTATCCCGTTTCAGCAAAGCTCAAGTTTCTGTGCACCAATAATATGGCAGAATATGAGGCTTGTATTCTTGGCCTCAGAATGGCCGTTGATATGAATATACAAGAACTTCTGGTTATAGGCGATTCAGACTTACTGGTCCATCAAGTGCGAGGCGAATGGACCACTAAGAACATGAATATACTTCCATACCTGCATTGCGTGAAAGATCTATGTAAGAGATTCATCAAGGTGGAATTCAAACACGTTCCAAGGACACAGAACAAGTTCGCTGATGCTTTGGCCACTTTGTCTTCTATGATTCAGCACCCGGACAAGAATCGCATAGATCCTATCAAGGTGAATGTGCACGATCAACATGCTTATTGTTTCTATGTGGATGAAGATCCTGATGGAGAACCTTGGTACTACGACATTAATAAATATCTTAAGACATGAGACTATCCAGAAGGCATAACCAGTGTTCAGAAGAAAACACTTCGGAGATCAGCAAACCATTTTTTTCTAAGTGGAGAAATCCTGTATAGGAGGACTCCAGATTTAGGGCTATTAAGGTGTGTTGATGCTAAAGAAGCGGCCCGGTTGATTGAAGAAGTGCATGGCGGTATATGTGGGCCTCATATGAATGGTTTTACTCTGGCCAAGAAAATCCTTCGCGCAGGCTATTTCTGGATGACTATGGAATCAGATTGTATCCGTTTTGTGCAAAAATGTCACCGATGTCAGATTCATGGCGATTTGATTCGAGTCCCGCCAAATGAATTAAATGTGACGATTTCTCCGTGGCCTTTCGTAGCTTGGGGCATGGATGTCATTGGTCCTATCGAGCCAGCCGCGTCGAATGGACACAGGTTCATTTTAGTAGCCATTGATTATTTCACAAAGTGGGTGGAAGCATCTTCGCACAAGTCGGTAACAAAGAAAGTGGTGGCAGATTTTGTTCATAACAACGTTATTTGTCGATTCGGAATCCCGGAATCAATTATAACAGATAATGGTGCTAATCTTAACAGTGATCTAATGCGGGAGATTTGCGAGACATTTAAGATCACTTATCGCAATTCCACTCCTTATCGCCCTCAGATGAATGGAGCAGTTGAAGCAGCCAATAAAAACATCAAGAGAATATTGAGGAAGATGATCGATAATTACAGGCATTGGCACGAAAAACTGCCGTTAGCTCTTCTCGGTTATTGCACTACTGTGAGGACTTCAACTGGGGCAACACCTTATCTTTTGGTCTATGGGACAGAGGCGGTGTTACCTGTTGAGGTAGAGATACCATCTTTGAGAATTATCCAAGAAGCTGAGCTAAGTGACGCTAAGTGGATACAGAATCGATACGAACAGTTGATGCTCATTGATGGAAAGAGAATTAATGCAGTTTGTCATGGGCAGCTTTATCAGAACAGAATGGCCAAAGCTTTCAACAAGAAGGTAAGACCGAGGCAATTCAAACCGGGGAAATTGGTACTGAAACGCATATTCCCATGCCAGGATGAAGCTAAAGGAAAATTTGCACCTAACTGGCAAGGACCATATATCGTTCATCGAGTATTGACTGGAGGAGTGTTAGTCCTAGCAGAAATGGATGGCGAAATTTGGCCGAAAGCTATCAACGCAGATGCCGTCAAGAGATATTATATTTAGGAGCTTTCTTTTATTTGTATGTAATATTCTGCAATACTTTTCCATGTAATGGCACTACTCTCCCGTGGCGGGATGCGTAACAAAACTATATCGGGTTGGGTCTTTTAAGATAGGATTTCCAGAATTCTGCTTGTAACATGAACTACGCCTGACCTGATTCCCACGGTGGGATACGTAGGCGGCCCGCATAGGCCTCGGTCACTTTATTACAAAACCTCAAATTTTATTTCTGCTTGTAATCATGAACTACGCCTGACCTGATTCCCACGGGGGGATATGTAGGCAGCCTATATAGGCTCGGTCTCGCCATTTTAAAAGCTCAACATCCCCCTGTGCTATAAACTAGGACAATTTTTAAAGGCATCGCCGCAAGATGACATCGAGAGACTTGGAGGAATATTGTTTCAACAGAGTCATCGGGCAAAGGAAAACTTCGGAAACGGGGCATTCGCTTTGTTTCACAATGTGTCACAGTTCCGAGTTCAGCAGAAATTATTTATCACTATACACATATTTTACTATGTCTATTTTTACTTTGAAATAATGTGATTGTAATTAGACTGTTTACTAGTTGGCCAAGACTTAAAAATGAGCGGAGGTTACGAGTTCGGACGAAGTTGGAGGCATGAAGCGCCAAGAGCCAGATCCTCAAAGTCATCGCGAATCAACCCCCTCCCAAAACTTACAAATTTTCTTTGGATGCAGATTTCCAAGTTGCAGAAGCTAAAACATGTACAACCTTGTAAGGATGGCGCGTCGAATGGTTTGAGCATTCTTCTATCAATTATGCCTTCAAGTATCAATAACTTTCGACAGTCACAGTAAACTAATCTTGCAAATGATTTTTAAAATGTATCAACGCACAAATATTTTCTATTGCTTTCGAATGCATTGCTTTATTATTTTCAAATGCTCTGCGTATGCCCGCAGATGCATTGCACCGCACCCACATTGCTTTATTATTTTCAAATGCCCCTGCGTATGCTCGCAGCTGCATTTCACCGCACCTGCATTGTTTTGTTATTTCCAAATGCCCCTGCGTATGCTCGCAGCCGCATTGCACCGCACCTGCATTACATTATCACTTTCAAATGCCCTGCAAAGGCACAACATCATTGTTCGCAAAAGCACGCCATTTAGGTTTGTCCGCCTTTCATATGTTGCATGGGCTGTGCACCGCCGTTTGAAATTTCTGCATAAGGCTGAGCACCGCCTTTCATATGTTGCATGGGCTGCGCACCGCCCCTTTGAATTTTCTGCATAAGGCTGAGCACCGCCTTTCATATGTTGCATGGGCTGTGCACCGCCCTTTGAAATTTTTGCATAAGGCTGAGCACCGCCTATCATATGTTGCATGGGCTGTGCACCGCCCTTTGAAATTTCTGCATAAGGCTGAGCACCGCCTTTCATATGTTGCATGGGTTGTGCACCGCCCTTTGAAATTTTTGCATAAGGCTGAGCACCGCCTTTCATATGTTGCATGGGCTGTGCACCGCCCTTTGAAATTTTTGCATAAGGCTGAGCACCGCCTTTCATATGTTACATGGGCTGCGCACCGCCCTTTGAAAATTTCTGCATAAGGCTGAGCACCACCTTTCATATGTTGCATGGGCTGCGCACCGCCCTTTGAAAATTGCTGCATAAGGCTGAGCACCGTCTTTCATATGTTGCATGGGCTGCGCACCGCCCTCTTGAAAATTTCTGCATAAGGCATCGCATTGCACCTGCATTGCTTTGTTATTTTTTCAAATGCCCCTGCGTATGCTCGCAGCCGCATTGCACTGCACCTGCATTGCTTTATTATTTTTTTTTAAATGCCCCTGCGTATGCTCGCACCCGCATTGCACCGCACTTGCATCGCTTTATTTCAATATTTATTTTTTTACTAACTATTTTTTATCTAGTTTAAAGTTTCGCAGGAGCTTTGGCGCAACGTAGAACTATTTCTTCCACAGCGAACTAGGGCAATATGTCGTGAAGGATAAGCAGACTTCCCGACAAGGGTCATCATAATTCGACAATGGGACAATGTTTTGCAAAGATTCGCACTAATCGTGATTTGCCAGTCATAAGTGTCGTTGCCGTCCCAGAACTACACGCGGCCTGATTCTCGTGCAGCCCGAGATATGTAGGCGATTCAGAGACCAGAGTTCGGCAGTAATTTTCTTTACCCTTAGACCTCCATAATCCTTTAGCCGGGACAAAATAGGCTACTAAGTCAACGTCTTTGCCCGACAACTTCTTTCATCATTACCGGGCAAAGAGGGACAAGTTGTTGACACCCAATTTTGTCCCGCCTGTCCCCTCGAAATACCTATTTTTCGCTTCCAATATTTTGACGAATTCCAAAAAATAATAATCTGCATTTTTACTACATTTATTAGCTTTTACTAATACCGGCATTTCATTATCCTGTCATTATCTTTACTGCCGTCACTACTACCATTATTATCATTATTATTAATTATTATTATTATTATTATTATTATTAATTTATTACTATTATTATTATTAATTATTATTATTCTTATTATTACCATTATCATTAATTATTATTATTATTATTATTAATTACTATTATTATTATTAATTATTATTATTCTTATTATTACCATTATCATTATTATTATTATTATTATTATTATTATTATTATTATTATTATTATTAGTACTATTATTATTATTAGCATTATTATTACCGCTATTCGTTACTTGTATTTATTATTAGTATTATTATAATTTCACGTTTCAGCATTTTTTACCAACTTCTGCATACGCATCGCATTTGTTTTGCACAATTAAATGATAGCGTTATTCGTTGTCAAAATATTATTGCACGGCTATTACAATATCATATAATTTTATTACCTGAGCCCTAATAATTACATATTCTTGTATTTTTGGTAATATTTTGTCACACTCAATATATTGTTAATTAAAATGGGTCGTTTATTCAAATTTAGAAGCCAAACTATTTCTTGCACTCAGTCCGTATTTTTTGATTTATCGGATCCCCAAATCAAAGTTCGATCAACTCATAAATATTTTTTGACCAGCCCATATTTTGATCCCAATTTTTAGACCAGTCCAGGTTTTAATTCACTAGCCCATTCTTTTAATACCCGGTCCAAAAATTGACCCAGTCCACAAATGGACCGGGTCCGGCCCATCTCGTTTCAGAATAAGGGAAACCCTTTCCCTTCATTTTCCTTTTCATTCTTCATTCCACAGCCGCACACCCCCTCCCCCTCCCCCCCCCCCCCCCCCTCTTCCCCTTCTTCTCTTCATCTCTCTCACCCGCCCCATCCTCTCTTGTTCCCTCTGTCTCTTCCACCTCCCTTTATCCCCCCACGCTCGCTGCCATCCCCCATTCCCCTGTTCCCCACGCGTATCTCTTTTATTTCAACCCAAGCAAACCCTAGAAATCCCCTATAAAGAGGAGCTTCGAAATCCACAGTGGGGGATTGAAAATATTGCAAAAAAAATCAAGTTCGGGAATTGCAAGAAACCCCTTTAAGGATATTAAGCTTCTAGAACCCGAAAATCCCTTGAAAAGAACAAGTGCGAGATCCCCCTAAGAAATATTACTCATAGCTGCTTCGAATCCGTGAAAAAATAGGAGTTATTTCAGTCCCTTCTGAATACCCGAAAAATACAAAGTCTTTAATCGTTCAAATTCCCTTTTAATATTAGTTTCAGTTTCCTTGATATTACCTCAAAAATACTAAATCCATCCTGTTTTTGCTCGTTCGAGTTTGAGTACCGAGAGCTCGGAGTTTGTGTTATTTCGAGGTAGATTGGAGACTCGAGGCTTCACTTCGCTGCACCCGAAGAAGGTAATTCTCCATTATTTTTTTTTCTTCTGTTTTCTTTCGGCAAACTCTTGATTGTTTAGATTATTTGGTTATCCGTGTGAGATGATTTATCTGTTAATTTAGCCTGAATCTGGTAAAAAAAATGTTCGTTCTCTGCTGGTTAATTTGGTTCATGTAGTATGCTTTGGTATGTTAATCTTGGTCAAAGTTTTGGTTAGTTCTTATTAAATCTAGTTTAATCCATCTTTGTTAGATGAAGCTTTAATATGTTAGATTAATTTAGCATGCATGTTGGTTATGTGTCAGTCAAATAAAATGTCATATGTCTTAATGTTGTTTAGTGGTAGAAGCTCATCTTTGTGGAGTGGCTTAGTTCAGTCCGTTTGGTCCTGTATATCAATTTAGATTAGTCTGATGCATCTGTTATGTTAAACAGGGTTTAATTTAACCTGTTTGAGCCAAGCCTGTCCTTTACAAGTGTTATTTTAGTTTGGTTAAGCCCTCCTGTGAGAGCATGATTGTTGTTAGCATCTAGGTTAAACTATGGACCTAGCATTTGTCTATTTGCTATGTCCAAATATGATTTAGAAGCCTGCCAAGTATATTGATATAGTTAGTTCCATCATGTTTAAGCTGCCTTGTTGCTATTTCCATTTGATTTCTTACTCCTGAATGTTGATCACATGCTGTTTGGTTTAATCCACCCCAATTTAATGTGCTTTTATGTACAAACTTAGTGTGTTTATGTGGTAGCTATACTAGGTGAGTAATGTGCCTCTGCCTTAGTTAATGCTTAGTAGTTGGGATCTGCTTACTTGTTTTGACCTTTGTTTATTGCCTTTTTTAAACTGTATTGTGTAGTCCTGTCAAAATCTTATATGGTTCATGTATTATGCTAGAGGTATTCTGATAGCATGACAAAGGGGAATAATACTAGAAACATCTTGGTGATTGAATGCTAGCCTGTCTTGGATTATACTTGACCAACGCTATGTTCTGTTAGTTTAGAAGTCTGCTTATATGCTAAGGGGATCTAGGTTCATATGATCAGTGATCTGGTTGATTGTTTAGGTAAAATGTCACTGTGTATGCCAACCCCTGTCTAAATGCATGTCCAACATGCCCCCCCCCCCCCCCTGATTTTTTTTCTTTCTTTCCTTTTTGTTACAATTAGATTAGTACACTGTACTATCTCCCTGATTAATGGATACTGACAATTGAAGCATGCTTATACTTGTTCAGAGTTAAAGTTTAAAGTCATTTGTGACCCGTACTTGGTACACTAGTTTGTTTTGTCATCTTACTGTGTTGTCTGAATTAGATACTGCCCACCTTCTATGCTATGTGTGATAAAGTGGAACCATTATGCCTATAAGACTTAAAAACAGCATCCTTAAGGCTAAAATGATTGCTTACTTGGCTTAATAATGGCCACAATCTTTGTATGTCCCTTCCAATGTTTGTTTTAAGCTACGAGGTTTGTGTCACTTGGCTTATTGATGTTTCAAAGTCGCAAATCTCGAAAATGGTATATATGAAAGGGTTTACCCTATTGAATATGAGCCCTCTTTCTCAAACTCGAAGCTATATGTTGCCCGGTTCCAAACATTGCTAGATAAACTGATGCGATACGTGTTTAAAGTCATACTTTGGCCCAGAAATCTGTTAAATGTCTCAACTTGGTTAATTCTTATATATGTTTGATCCCCTAATGGACTGTTTTGTTTACTTACGCATGAGATGTCGGTATGTTTTGATTCAAATATACCTGTAAGTCTCTGCGGTTTGATATCAGTCTCTAGAGAACTTTGTCGGTCTTTTATATGCATGAATATTCCCCATATACCTCATTTGAGTTCTGCCTATGATGTACACCTGCATGCTTGTTTGTTTTATTCTATGTGTTCTGAATTATTTCGAGTGGAATATAGAGCGCTGGACTGCTACACTTAGTTAAGGGTTTTGAAAGTCGTTAAGTTGTTAATAGACTGTTGCGTTTAGTCAATGTTCTATGGAGAGTTGGGCTGTTTGTTTTCCTTGTCCCTGAACTTCCTTATAAAAATTAGGCAATGAAGGGTCAGATCCGTAAAGTATGTTATGTTTCGGCACCTGTTTAAATTCCACACGATTAGGCAGTGTTTAATCTTCGTCATTTTGAGTTATACCATCAAATGCATGTCAACTAGTGGTGTGCTTAATCTCTGTTAACTTATCAAGAATTAAAGTGGTCATATCTATAGGGCATGTTGTGTTCCTGCCTGTTCAAATTCTTATGTCTTTACATTGCAAGCATGTTGTATTTGATAGTATATATACATGAGGTATACTTAATTGTACACAGCATATACATGATCTGCTTGGAGTGTATATTTTATATGTCGGTCTTAGTCATCTGATTATATCCTAATCCCTTCTTCTTTCCTTTCATTTTATACATGACCATCGCACACGAGTCCGAGGGACTCGTTCTTCGCCAGCATTCGAAGTTAGGCTAAAAGCCCAACGAAATCTTCTCCGTGTCCAACAACCGCAGCAGTCAATATAAAGAATTTGCTGGGCCAAAGTCAAACAGCAAATAGGCCCAGCGGTTCAAAGAATGGGTTGAACCCATTCAATTTTATTTACTCCTCTATTTTATTCTGTACATTTAATTCGTATTATGCCACTAACCCTTTGCTTGTTTTTTTTTCGTTTCTTAGTTTTAGAAGAATACTAATGGATTAGTAGGTTAGTTTTAGTAATGGGTAGTTAGTCTACAGGGAGATCAACAATTAATTCCATAAGTTTTGTTCTCTTTTCATGTTAAAACTATGTATAATGTATAATAATTTCGGGATAATTGAGTTGCAAAGCGGCATTATATATATTTTAAATAAAGGGGATCATATTTTATATTTTTTATCCAAACATTTCAAAACGTCATTAATATGCAAGTATAAACTCAAGTATATTTTATAAATAACTCTTCAAGTTCGAATCAATCATGCATTTAATTAAGCACAGTCAATAAAAGATAATTAAAAGAGAAAGAAAATTCGCTTCCTTTGCTTTCCATTTAAAAAACAGTCTAGATTTTTCTACATAGTCATATTCATATCACGCTATCTTATTCAAAGTTCAAATTTGCGAAGTCTCCTATTAAAAACTATTACTCATATGCAAACTATCTTTTACAAGTTTTATTTTAAAATAGTATTAGTATTTAAAATCATATCAAACATATCTTTAAGTGTCATTTAGCATTTTAAATCTTCTTTTGCCAAACGGCATTTGAAATTTTCTTTCTATGTAAATTATCATATTTTCTATCAGATTCTAGCTAATATTTCTTATTTAAAGCCTTAGTAATATTTATAAGTATTATTTTAAATAGTATTATTACATTTTTTTTCTTAAACCTTAGCAATAATTTACAAATTATTTTCTTAACATTATATTTGCGTTTAGTCTATATTAATTAACCTAAGTTTTGTCGGATAACCGTAAGTTAACGGATTCTAAAGGATGCCTAACCCCTTCCCTTTAGGATAATATAGAGCCCTTACCTAGAATCACACTGGTTAAGCAGATTATTAATTGAGGTTTAGTTTTAACTTTGCTTTAGTTAACCTCTAGGTTTCCTAATTCACCGTTAAATTAATTAGGTGGCGACTCCTTAAAACAAAATAAACAGGAATCACCAATTTGTTGTACTCCGCTTCAACCCGGTTAAAATGGGGTATAACAATAGTCTTCATCATCTTGATCCCATTATCGGCACAGTACCGTTTGAAATCACCATCGGTGTATTCTCTGCCGTTGTCGGACCTCAAACACTTCAACTTGAGGTTTGTTTCATTCTCGACCATGGCTTTCCATCTTTTGAATACACTAAACACATCGGATTTATTTTTCATAAAGTAAACCCATACCTTCCTGGTTGAATCATCAATGAAGGTCACGTAGTAGTGTGATCCTCCAAGAGAGGGGATAGTGGTAGGTCCCCACACGTCGGTGTGCACCAATTCCAGCTTCTCGACCTTCAACTCCTTGCCTGCATTTGAGAAGCTTACTCGTTTTTGTTTTCCAAGAATGCAGCTCTCACACGTATGAAGGTCCACCGTCTTCAGCTCCGGAATTAATCCATTTGTCACCAACAGCTTCATCCCCTTCTGGCTGATATGCCCCAGCCGACAATGCCACAAATTTGTCTTCTTTGTGTTGTCAACCACAGCAACAGTATCACGACAGCTAGTCGTCATGTAGAGAGTGCCAATATTCTTTCCTCGGCCAGCTACCATAGCACCTTTCGCCACCTTCCAAGACCCATTACCAAAGTTGAGATCATATCCCTCATCATCAAGCTGACCTACTGAGATCAGGTTTCGCATCAGCTTTGGAACATGTCTAACTTTTGTAATCTTCCACGAGGATCCATTTGACATCTTCAAATTAATGTCTCCCGTGCCAAAAACGTCTAGCGGTTCTCCATCGGCTAAATAAACTTTGCCAAGATTCCCAGCCACGTAGTTTGTCATTATATCATGATGTGGGGTGGTATGAAAGGACGTTCCTGAGTCAAGCACCCAAGAGTCTATCGGGCTGTCAACCGATAGCAATAACGCATCGCCAATGTCTTCCGTAGCAGCGTTGATTCCAGTGTGGCGCCCTGCAGTTCTTCTTGAGGTGACCTGGTTTTCCACAGTTCCAACACTCAAGTGTTCGTCCTGGTCTGGATTGACCCCTGCCATTCCTTGACTTCGATCTGCCCCTATTTCGGTTGTAGTTTCTGTCATAATTTCTGCTTCTGTTTTCAACATTAAAAGCAGAACTCATCGATGCCTCTCCAGAATCTGTCCTGCGCACCTCCTCAGCAAGGATACGATCCCTAACATCGTTGAACTTTAGTTTGTCACTGCCGACAGAATTACTAACCACTGCTCTCATTGGCTCCCAGCTATTTGGTAGGGATGCCAACAAAATTAGAGCTTGCACTTCATCATCGAAATCAATTTTTACCAGTGACAATTGATTTACAATGGTATTGAATTCATTTACGTGTGCAGCAACATGAGCATTTTCCATCATCTTTAGATGAAATAGTTTCTTCATGAGAAATACCTTATTATTTGCCGAAGGTTTCTCATACATGTCAGACAATACCTTCATCATATCTGCGGTGGTCTTCTCTTTTTCCACGTTGTGAGCAACATTCTTCGACAGCGTCAGTCGAATGACTCCCAGAACTTGTCTGTCGAGAAGATCCCAATTTGCTTGCTTCATCTCCTCTGGTTTCGGACTCAGAGGTTCATGAAGCTTTCTTCCATATAAATAATCTTCAATTTGCATTCTCCAGAATACAAAATCTGTACCATCGAATTTACCGATGTCGTGCGTCATACCATCTTCGCCTCCCATCGTTTCTAAAAATCACAACACAACCTGTTGCTCTGATACCAGTTGTTAAGATTTGAATCCCAAATCCGACATTTGTAAGCAGGTTCCCAGGAAAGATTGGAGGATCACAGCTAGAACACTTAAATACCAACCTCCTTAGACAGAACCTACTTACGTTGTGATGTAAGCGAAGAATAAATAGCACACACAGATTTATAGTGGTTCACCCTCAATGTGAGAGCTACGTCCACATTTCTGCTGCAGATCTTATTAAAGAAGAAAGATTACAAGTGTTTATAACACTCAACCTCACAACCCCAATCCCAATTACACTCAAGAATGTTTTACAAAAGAAAAAATTCTCTCTCAAAAAAAAAACTTCTCTTACTTAGGCCTTTCACTAAGAGTATTTCTCTTAGATTTTTTCTCTCTTTGGGATGTGTTATCTTCTTCAATTTTTTTGGTGTATTAGAATGAGAAGAAGTGCCTCTATTTATAGTTGAGATTTCAAGCAAAAAAAAAAAATCTCTACTTTCACTTTCGGCCAACATCGTCATGATGTCTCAACTTTCACTTTCGGCCGATATCGTTATGATGTCTCGACTTTCACTTTCGGCCACTTTTCTTCTTTCCCACATGGATGGACCTCATCCCAACACATTTTTTCTTAAAAGTTTGTGTGGTTTTTTTACGTGATACAAAAGAAATTGAAGTGTTTCCTGAAAGTAGGGGTGTTCATGGTTCGGTTTGGATCGGTTATTGGTTAAAACCATAACCAAACCAATTTAGTCGGTTTTTAAATGTCTAAAATCATAACCAAACCAAGTAAAATAATAACCACCGGTTTGGTTATTGTCGGTTTGGTTCGGTTTGGTTCGGTTTTTCGATTTATGACTAGCCGTGACAATTCAAATATTCTCTCTCTACATTCTTCAAATTTCTTATGAAGCTTTTTTTTCCTCATGGCCCACGAGGGTGAACTTTGCTGCATATTGAGGGAAAAACACGCTGTTGGCAAATCAGGTGGACCAAACTTGCAACGCAGTTTAGATTCAAAAGAACAAGTCAAACAGAGGTTTCAAAATACAAACAACCCCTATGCTTATGACTTATTAGAGTTGGGCTTGGATTGTTGGACATATTCTTTTAAGACATGGGCCTTAAAAATAAGTAGACCAAAATTAAATTAATAATTAAAAGGTATAAAATATCTTTAATTATTTATGAAAAGCTAATATTATACATATAAATAATTATAAATTTTATGTATATAATTATCGGTTTGGTTCGGTTATTTATTCGGTTATTTTTTACTATAACCATAACCAAACCAAATATTATCGGTTTTTCAAATTTAAAACCAAACCAAATCAAACTAAACCAAATGTCGGTTATTTTATTCGGTTTGGTTAAATTTTCGGTTTGGTTTTGGTTTTAACCAAAACTGTGAACAGCCCTACCTGAAAGACCTCTCATGTATCTGGCAATTTGGCAAGAAATAACGATGATCAACATGTTTTTCTACCTTTTGTTGTTTTCTGTAACTTTATGAAGCTTTTAACTTTTCACGAGATTAATACTTGGTTTTGTATTCTCTAATTATTCAGAGAGAATTTTGCATAGACGCAAGAACTCAGATTTATTCAATTGTGCTTTGTGCTTGAGACGCCACATTACCAAGTAATTGCACGGTTTGCCCTTCAAATGGACTGGTCTTTAATTTTTTTTCACTTCAAATGGATTGGTCCTTAATTTTTGCCCTTCGAAATCGAATTTATGACTAACGGGACATAAATTCTTTAAGGACGAAAGCATAACTTGTGAATATTATGATGCGTAACTTATGCCCCTCTAGAAGTACATTCAATTTCAAAAGGCAAAAATTAAAGGCCAGCCCATTTGAAGGGCAACAATTAACTTTTTTTTGCACGGATTGCCCTTCATTTGGGGTGGTCTTTAATTTTTGTCCACCAAATTGGTGGTCTTTAAATTTTGCACTTCGCTTAATACTCCGAGGTTGTGGGTTTGAACCTCAGCTCAGTAAAATAAAAAATAAAAAAAATCTCAAGACAGAATTTTACAGATCTACCCATGTAAATTCTGCATTAAGACAAAATTTGTATGGACAGAAATTGTGCAAATTCTGCCTGAAGGGCAAAAGTTAAAGACCACCATTTTGAGGAACAAAAATTAAAGACCACCCCCAGCGAAGAAAAATCCTGAAAATTGGCCAACAATTAATGAGCAGCACAAAATAGGGACAAAAGTGCAATGACCCACACAAAAATAGCATAGATAAGCTCAAAAATTGGTATTGAAACGAGGTGATGGCTTTAACAAATGGTTAGTGATTCACACAATATGCCTGGTTTTATATAAAAGATCTTGAAAGACGCTTCTATCAGATAATTAAGAGTCCGTTTGAGTTAGTTGATTAAAAGTAACTGATAAGTATTAAGTAATGAAAATTACTTTTAGGTGTTAGAAACTGATTTTATAAAATGAAGTTATGTATTTGGGTAGAAGTGTTCAAATTAATAATAATCAATAGGTGTATTTGGTTGAAAATAGGAAATTTTCAAAATATATCAACATGACACCTTACACTCACGTAGCCAGAATTTCAGTTTACACCCGCATATCCAGAGGCGGATCCAGGATTTGAAGGTTCCGGGCATCACATCTTCCAAATAGGGTAAACGGATCAGTTTGATCAATTTTAGGCTACGATTCGGGTTATTGATCTTTATCAATTTATATAGACAAATCGATCGAATATAGATTTGTTTAGTAATGTTCTCTTTTAGATATTCCTGAGATTAAAGAAATCTAAGCATTCCAAATTTTTTTTATTTGGAATAAGAGGCCTTATTCTCTAAAACAGGTAGAAAGAAAGATATTTTCACGTTAAAAATTACAACCTATATAAATCATCTAATAATGTTATCTCTATATATTCATACTCCATTACCGTTTTGTGTTGCTGCAGATATATAATTGAGAAAGAATAAAGAATTGCAGCTTTTCAATCCAGTTATTTTCAATTAGCGGAAACATCGGTAAAAATTCAAAATAACCTGTAAATTTAAAAACACTAACATAATCAATATTCATCATTTTTAAAAACTTCAAAACTTTTTTGAGTATTTATAATTTGCTATTTAAAAGTTTTATTACTATTTGTGTGTTGTTTTAAAATTTTGTATACATTAATATTTGTGTGATGTTTTAAAATTTAGTACTCATGAACATTTGATACACACACAACGGGCGTATCAAGAAATGAGTACGTATAGAAAGAGGAAGTAAAAAATGTCAAAGAACTAATTATAGCAAAAAAGAGTCAATTTGGATTAAAATATATACAATAGCAAGTAAAAAGATTTTAGAAGAAGACAAAAAATGAAACTGAATAGAGCTGAAGGTGCTCTCGCAGCAAGCAAGCAAAAGATCAAGCAAAAATAAGTACTACAGACCAGGTTCGAACTCCCGTCAATTTTGTGATACGTTATATCATTTGCCAGTGGCACTACCGCCTCATTTGTTATTCCAGGTGGCAAGATCTTAATATACTCTATTTCTTATACATATATACTTATATATACAAAGTTTCATCCTAAGCGTCCGGGTGTCATGGTATCCGCACCCTTCCACATAGATTCGCCCCTACGCATAGCCACCATTTCTTTTTACTCACATGGCTGCTAATAGTATAATAACGGCCTGGAGATTTGGAATCGTAAGAAGTTACTTATACTCTATGTTTACACCATCAATATTGGTCATTCATGTTTAAGTTGTTTGTTATACGTATTCTCTCATTTCGTTTATGTATATTTCTTGGAAAAATTACGCTTTATGTTTATTTTTGAAAATATTTATGCCCTGTAGTCCTTATATTATGTATAAACATCCAATCTAGCCCATATTTATATAAACATTTTTATACTGTACTAACACTTTATACAAGTTGATTATGTATAATACCTTTTTCACAAAAATAATGTTGTATAATATTGTATATTGGGCTACGTGGCATAAATATTTCAAAAGCTGTATATTTTTTAAAATATCCCTTTTTTCTTTCTAATCTGTTTAACGCCAATGTTATTCTTTATATATATATATATATATATGAAGGTTGTAGGTTAACATTGTACTCATATTTTGATTTCCTTAAATACCCCTAATATCATATTAGCAACACATGAACTAAAGGGTCATTATTGTCATTCTATCATCCTAGTTTTTCATTTCTCAATCTAAGAGTTGCGATCTCCTCTAGCCCTTTCTGGTTTCCCAGTCTATCTCCGACCAACTTGCTAAACAGAGAAAAAATGGTAAAAAGGAAAGAAGGTCTGGATATTTGCTGAGAAGGGAAGTAAAGAGAAAGAAATGCGGACATGAAATTTAGTTTCCCCACATATAAAACTTCAATTTTTGTTGTCTAAACTACTGCTGGTTTGGGTTCAGTAAGCCGATGAATTTCAAAACTAAACAAGGAATATTCGTTATTTAGCAGAGATATTGTTATTTGGCGTTGAGTTCAATCAGTTTTTGACATTTCTATTTTTTCAATTTGATTTCACCATGAGTCCATGATTATGCACGAGGAAGAAGGTAAAGAAAAGAAGGAAATGAGAATTGGGTTTATTTCTGACAGAATGACAAAAATGACCCTTTGGTTCATGTGTTGCTACTATGATGTTAGGGTTATTTAAGGAAATCAAAATATGGGTACAAATAAGTAAAAAAGATAAAAAATAAAAAACTGATGCATGCACCCACTACCACCTATGCTTATGGAGTTTCTAAAATGTTTATTTATTGCTATGATTTTAGAGTATTTTACTAATCTGAGTTTTTAAACCACTTCAGATATTAAATATCTGAATTTTTTTAATTGCTAAATCTTTTGTGCACAAAAAAAGCTCGTGTAAATGATTGAATAAGAATATCGTTATTGCCTCTTCGACAATTTATGTGTCTTACTTTCCCTTTTACTTTATTTAAAAAACATCATTTTTCATTTTTACTAAGTTTTAATTTCAACATTTTTATTTTATCCTTAATGACACTCCCTTATAGAATGATGTCATATTTAAGATCACATGATTTCAAAAGTTTTTTTTTTTTTTGGTATATTCAAACTTCGTGCTCAGTCAAATACTCAAATTAAGTCATATAAACACAACACGAGTATGTAAAAACAACTCACAAAAGAAATGTCGGGCATACTAGGTTTTTGTATCTGTACATTGCATGTGTTTTTCCTTTCCCATCTCAAAATTAAAGAGCAACATTATAGCTTTGTTTTCTTCTACAAATCCAGCTAATAACAATTTTATCAGGGTACTGCAAATTGACTTCGGCACCAGGGAGAACAATAGAACCCATAATGACGTTAAAAATATAGCATAAACCCTACCAAAATAAATGGTCAAAAATAAGGTGAAAACAATCAAATTAACACTCGTACTAGATTTCTTGATTTCATCACATGATGTTGAAGTATTTGTTGTGGCTTCTCTGTGGTTGTATGAACTTTTCCTTGATGACTGATTTCCCTTGGATAAAGTGCCAATTGAAGTAATTTCCTTTTGATGGTTACTATTACCCTTCAAGATCATTTTTTCTGGCTTCCTTGATTGACCTTTTAATGCTTTGAAAAACTTGTCCCTTCTATTTTGCCTGCTGCATTTCGGCTCAAACTGCAAAAATGAAGTTAAACACTATTCATGATTCAAGTTATTACTTGATGACGGTTGAAAGACATAATTGAGTAAATAAAAGTACGTCAATTTTACTAATTTAATTTTTTTTTAGATAATATGATCACACACTTCAATATGGTATTAAAGTAGTTGAGCTCATAGTTTGAGGGGTAAAAGTCACAAATAGCTACTTTTCCTCTCCTGTCAGTGAAAACTAACCACTATCGTGGAGTTTCAAATTCAACGGGTGAAACTTCATGAACATATCCTCGAGTTTCACCTTGAATTTGGCTTGATAATGACTATTTTTCAAAGATATGGTGAAATAGTGGTCAGTGAGCGCTATTTCATCCTGTTTGAGTCTCAATGCCACTCACCCTCAAAAATGGCTTTGAATTAATCGGGAAAAAAATCAGGCTCATTTTGTCATGAAATTTCACCTGGAACTCCAATAGTGACTAGTTTTTAAATACATGACCGAAAAGTGATCATTAAGCGCTATGTTATCTAGATCGAATCTTCTGCTACTCATACTCAAAAATAATTACGATGGAAAAAAAACATTAAACTCATTGTGACGAGTTGAAGACATTGATTAAATATGTAAAAAGTCATTCATAGGATAATCACACACTTTAACAGTACAATATCCACGAACTTAGACACCTACACATATATACAGGAGTTTTGGGATAGTCTAACATCAAAAATAGAAAACGACAATTAGAAAGAATTTTAGATTGTCAAGAAAGACTAACCAATTGATCATTTTTCTCACGTCTTTTTGTGATAATACTTGAAGAAGAGTGATCAACAGCGTGGTTGTGAAGAACAGAGTCCTCGACAATGGGACGAAAACACAGAAAGAACTTGCTCTTCATTGACCCTATCTCTTTTGTAGAAAACACAAAGTTTAGGACACAAGAAAATATGATAATTAATTTATATAGAGCACAAAAAGATGACAGAGAATGGTTAAAAAACAAGTTAAAAAGAAAAAGTGTTCTGCTTTATTTGGTGGAGTTTAGACATTCTTGGCCGGCTTGGCCCCTTTCCTCTCTATTTTAGTAACAAAATATTGGATTTAGAAAGTACTTTTACGAACGAGATTGGTATTGGCCTAAATAGTCTGCTATTTTTAAGTTTATAATTCAAATCACACTAATCACGTTGAGGGGTAAATGTATATATGCTTTTGACATGATTGCGCACTTAATGGGCTATTGCAATCCTGGCGGAGCTATCATTTGAGAACTCAATAATTTTGAATCAAATATTGTATTTATTTTTAAAATTTTGTTTGATATATTAGTATAAATTATCTATTCAGAACTCAATAAGTGAAAACAGTTATGGTCCAGAACTCATAAACTAAGAGTTTCTACCCTAAATGCAATAGTATTTCACATTCACTAACTTATTCAAAATCTACCTTTGGCAATATTTACATGTGGTTCCTTCTCTTCTCTTATTCATAGCTTCCCTCTCCACTCCTCCTTCGAAAGTTTACAAGGAAAGAAAAAAAAAGAAATATTGTCATGTTAAAATTTATAGTCGGACTTGGAAAGATATGAAAATAAGTTGAAAGTTAAAGCTATTTTATAAATTGAAAGATTTTATATTGTAATCCATTTCTCTTTTTTCTTTTTTGTTACCTATAGTCTTTTTTTTAATTTTTCTTTTGTTTTTTATAAAATATGGGTAGTTAAAAAAATTTATAAGGTGGATTTTTTAACTTGTTGACGTGGAATTTGTATCGTGTTAAGCCGCTGATGCGTCATAACCTTAAGTTGCTTTAATTTACTTGTATACTCCAGCGAATAAGGTTCAATTATTTGATGTGACAAAAATGATTTTTTTAACTTTATTGTTATAGTAGTAAACTTCAGTGATTATACATGGAATTAACTCTAGTTTCTTAAATTCCAAACTAGAATTAACATTACATATTACTGCGCATTCTCAATATATAAATATGAAAGCAAATTGAGCGTGTGAAACAGGAGAGAACAATGTCCAACAATAAAGTCTTTACCCTGCCTAACTAAATTAAAAGATGCATTTATGTCAAAAATATCCCAAATAGTGGATATCCAAAATATCCCAAAATATCCCAAAATATCTCAAAATATCTCATGTCCTGTTTCTCTATAAATAGGATGCACAGATGCAATGTTGAAAGAGAAGAAGTAATATAAACTGATATCTCTCTACATATTCTCTCTACATATTTCTTCTGTGTATTTACTTTATAGCTTTATTTTATAACACGTTATCAGCACGAGACTCTGTTATCTCGAGCAAATACTTCAAAACCTCGAAGGTATTGATTTCTTCGTTTTCCTTTACTAATGGCAAATCTTACTAAATGTGAATTTGTAGCCTTAGATATATCCGGTAATAGATATATGTCTTGGATTCTTGATGCCGAGATTCACCTTAATGCGATGGGTCTGGAAGACACCATCAAAGATAAAAATGAGGCATCAAACCAAAACCGTGCTAAGGCAATGATATTCCTCCGCCGTCATCTTGATGAGAATTTGAAAATGGAATATCTCACGGTTAAAGATCCTCTTACGCTGTGGAATGATCTGAAAGATAGATATGATCACCTGAAGATGGTCATACTTCCACAAGCACGTTTTGATTGGCTCCATTTAAGGTTCCAAGACTTTAAATCTGTTAAGGCATATAATTCTGCAATGTTTAAAATTATTTCTCAATTGAAATTATGTGGTGAAAATATTACTGATGATGATATGCTGGAGAAAACATTCTCCACTTTTCCTGCCTCGAGTATGCTCCTGTAGCAGCAATACCGAGAGATGAAGTTCAAGAAATATGCTGAACTAATCTCACATCTTTTAGTGGCTGAACAACATAATGAATTACTGATGAAAAATCATGAAAGCCGACCCACTGGTACTGCCCCATTCCCTGAAGTGAATGAGGCAAATTTTCGCCATTCTAGGCGTGGAAGAGGTCGTGGCCCCAATCGTGGTCATGGTCGTGGTCGAGGAAGGAATTTTAATCATGATTCTCGTTATGCACCATATAATACCCTTCACCACCAGCAGTGTAAAAGGAAGGATGAAAAGCATGATGTTGTGCAAAAGAAAAATTCAGAAAATAATTGCTTTCGATGTGGAGGAAAAGGGCACTGGGCACGTACCTGTCGTACGCCAAAGCACCTTGTTGATCTATATCAAGCCTCCCTCAAAAGGGCAGAAAATGATGCCGAAGCAAATTTTATTTCTGAAGATAATGTTGAGCCTATGCATTTAGATGTGGCAGATTTCTTTGAAATCCCTGAAGGAAAAATAGATCATCTGATCGGTGATGGATCTGTATTAACTTAGATATTTCATACATGTCATTTGTATTAGCTAATGTGGTTATGTTTCCATATATAAGTAATAAAGTGTGTGTAATACTTTGTCTAATCAAAATATCTACTTCGATGTTTACTTTGCCTATTTTTTCGTTTTGAAGAATATATGGAAAATCCTCAAATATTATTTGGATCAATGACAAATCATGAAGATATTTGTGTGATTGATAGTGGAACAACGCATGCTATATTCAAAGATGAGAAATACTTTTCTCAATTGCGTAGAAAAAGGGGAAATATTAATACAATTTCTGGCAATTCGAAATTAATTGAAGGCTCCGGAAGAGCTACTATATTTCTACCTAAGGGGACGAAACTTGTTATAGAAGATGCACTATTCTCTTCTAGATCCCCAAGAAACTTGTTGAGTTTCAAAGATATCCGCCGTAATGGGTATCACGTTGAGACATTAAATGAAACAAATGATGAATATCTTATCATTACAAAGAATGTCTCCGGCCAGAAATGTGTTTTGGAGAAATTACCAACTTTGTCTTTTGGCCTGTACTATGCAGAAATTAGTACAATGGAAGCACACTCAATCGTAAACCAGAAGTTTAACGATTCAGGAACTTTTGTGCTTTGGCATGACCGAATGGGTCATCCTGGATCAATAATGATGAGACGAATTATTGAAAATTCAAAAGGGCATCCACTTAAGAACCTGAAGATTCTTGAAAGTAGTGAGTTTTCATGTGTCGCTTGTCATCAGGGCAAATTGATAACCAGGCCATCACCAATGAAAGTTGACATTGAATCCCCTGCTTTTCTAGATCGTATACATGGGGATATATGTGGACCTATTCACCCATCTTGTGGGTCATTCAGATATTTTATGGTTATAATAGATGCGTCTTCGAGATGGTCTCATGTGTGCCTCATATCGTCTCGCAACCTGGCGTTTGCGAAATTATTGGCACAAATAATACGCTTAAGGGCACACTTCCCAGATTATCCTATAAAGGCTATACGTCTTGATAATGCTGGAGAATTTACATCCCAAGCTTTTGATGATTATTGTTTATCAGTTGGGATAAAGGTTGAACATCCTGTAGCACATGTTCATACCCAAAATGGCCTTGCTGAGTCATTTATTAAGCGTGTGCAATTGATAGCAAGACCATTACTTATGAAAACACGGTTGCCTACAACCGTCTGGGGTCATGCTATTTTACATGCAGCATCTCTTGTTCGTCTTAGACCGACTCATTATAATAAATACTCCCCGTCACAATTAGTGTTTGGTCATGAACCAAATATTGCTCATCTCCGAATCTTTGGCTGTGCTGTATATGTGCCTGTAGCACCACCACAACGCACTAAGATGGGCCCCCAAAGAAGGTTAGGAATATATGTTGGGTTTGAATCACCCTCCATTATTCGCTATCTTGAGCCATTGACGGGAGATTTATTCACTGCCCGATTTGCAGATTGTCGATTTGATGAAACAAATTTTCCACAATTAGGGGGAGAGAGAAAAGAAATCAAAAGAGAAATTGCGTGGAGAGTTCCATCACTATCTCATTTTGATCCACGTACCCCTATATGTGAGCAGGAGATCCAGAAGATCATCCACTTACAGAAAATAGCAAATCAAATGCCAGACGGATTTACTGATTTGAAAAGAATAACTAAGTCGCATATCCCTGCAGAGAATGTGCCTATTCGAATTGATGTTCCAAAGGGACAATCTACTAGTGTCATAGCCTCTGAATCTCATCCACGCCTGAAGCGTGGTAGGCCATTGGGCTCCAAGGATAAAAATCCAAGAAAAAGAAATACAAACAATGATCAGAATGACACTATGAAAGGATCTCATGAAGAGATTCAAGATCTGATTAATTCTGATATTCCTGAAGAAATCAGCAAACCCGAGACTTCAGTGAGTGAAGAACTATATCGTTCGAAAATTGTGGTGAATAGTGTTTTTGCATATAATGTTGCACTAAATATTATAAAGGGCAGTGAGGATCAGGAACCTCAATCTGTCGGAGAATGTCGACGAAGATATGATTGGCCAAAATGGCAAGAAGCAATTCAATCAGAATTGAATTCACTTGCTAAACGTGAGGTTTTTGGACCTGTAGTCCAAACGCCTAATGGTGTAAAACCAGTTGGTCACAAATGGGTCTTTGTACGGAAAAGAAATGAGAGAAATGAAATTGTGCGATACAAAGCACGCCTTGTTGCACAAGGATTCTCTCAAAGACCCGGCGTCGACTATGAAGAAACATATTCACCAGTTATGGATGCTATAACATTTCGATACCTCATGGGTTTAGCTGTCTATGAAACCCTTGAAATACATCTTATGGATGTGGTTACAGCTTATCTTTATGGTTCACTTGATAATGAAATTTATATGAAAATTCCTGAAGGATATAAAATGCCTGAAGCATTTGGTTTAAAGTCTCGGGAAATGTATTCAATCAGATTACAAAGATCATTATATGGTTTAAAACAATCAGGGCGTATGTGGTATAATCGCCTAAGTGAATACTTGATAAATGAAGGATATATAAATGATGCCATTTGTCCATGTGTTTTTATTAAGAAAACAAAATCAGGGTTCATTATACTTGTTGTTTATGTTGATGACATAAACCTCATTGGAACTCCAGAAGAGCTCCAAAAGGCGATTGAATATTTGAAGAAAGAATTTGAGATGAAAGATCTCGGAAAGACAAAACTCTGTCTTGGTCTGCAAATTGAACATTTCGCAAAAGGGATCTTTATCCATCAATCTGCCTATACTGAGAAAGTTTTAAATCGGTTTTACATGGACAATTCGCATCCTTTAAGTACTCCTATGGTTGTTCGCTCACTTGAAGTGAGCAAAGATTCGTTCCGACCTCAGGAAGAAAACGAAGAGCTACTTGGTCCTGAAGTACCATATCTTAGTGCAATAGGTGCACTTATGTATCTTGCTAATGCTACAAGACCTGACATAGCATTTTCTGTTAATTTGCTAGCAAGATATAGCTCTTCTCCTACACGGAGGCATTGGAACGGGATTAAGCATATATTGCGATATCTGAAGGGAACTAGCGATATGGGTCTGTTTTATACTAACAAAGGTAGTACAGATCTTGTTGGTTATGCAGATGCAGGTTATTTATCTGATCCACATAAAGCTCGATCTCAAACGGGCTATCTGTTTACATGCGGAGGTACTGCTATATCATGGCGATCGACCAAGCAGTCCATTGTTGCTACTTCTTCAAATCATGCTGAGATAATCGCTATTCATGAAGCAAGTAGAGAATGTGTGTGGTTGAGATCAGTAATACATTTCATCAGAGAAAGATGTGGCTTGAAGTGTGATACAAAAATACCCACAGTATTATATGAAGATAATGCTGCATGCATAGCTCAATTAAAAGGAGGTTTCATAAAAGGAGATAGAACAAAGCACATTTCACCAAAGTTATTTTTCACACATGATCTCCAGAAGAATGGTGATATTGATGTGCAACAAATCCGTTCAAGTGACAATCCTGCAGATTTGTTCACTAAATCTTTGCCAACTTCAACTCTTGAGAAGATGATATTCAAGATTGGAATGCGAAGACTCCGACATCTGAATCTTGGTCTTCGTCAGGGGGAGTGAAATACGTGTTGTACTCTTTTTCCCTTAACCAAGTTTTGTCCCATTGGGTTTTCTTGGTAAGGTTTTTAATGAGGCAACTCTCAAAGAGTATTATTAGATATGCGCACTCTTTTTCCTTCATTAGGACTTTTTCCCACAGGGTTTTTCCTAATAAGGTTTTAACGAGACACATCATCTATTAATGGATATCCAAGGGGGAGTGTAAAAAATATCCCAAATAGTGGATATCCAAAATATCCCAAAATATCCCAAAATATCTCAAAATATCTCATGTCCTGTTTCTCTATAAATAGGATGCACAGATGCAATGTTGAAAGAGAAGAAGTAATATAAACTGATATCTCTCTACATATTCTCTCTACATATTTCTTCTGTGTATTTACTTCATAGCTTTATTTTATAACAATTTATAACTTTTACTTATAATATGTGCCATTTATCTTAGTTTTTTCATTAGTTAATTGGTTTTCTGCTAACAAAGTACCACAATGATTTAGCAACTTGCTGCTAGTGCCTTATGTAACCAAGCAGTAGGACTTTACGTGTTCTTGGCACAGGATGTTTTATGACCAGGGTACAAATAAAATGGTAAAAATCTATTAAATTTTTTTTTCAGTTTTACCACGTGAAGAAAAAAAAAATCGACATTCTAATCGAAAGAATAAGTATATGTTTCAATCCAGCGTGGAACAAGTGTTCAAAGACATGAATGTTTATTATTTTTGTGAACAGTTTTATCCGCGTGAGGGGAAAAGATGTCAAACTAGTTATATGATTCCATCCAACTATTTTTATGTTGCACAGGTTAAAACTAGTCAGTATGGCATCGCATGTGGTATTTTTGGAAGAGCTTAAGTTACTGCACTGATAGTTTATAGAGTGTTAACTGTTACCTTTTTGTATTCTTAACTAGAACTATTAAAGTAGAATTTGTAACAGTAACATTAAATTAATTTTGACCCCACAAATTATGCTGTGTTTTGT
Source organism: Lycium barbarum (assembly GCF_019175385.1). NCBI lineage: Eukaryota > Viridiplantae > Streptophyta > Magnoliopsida > Solanales > Solanaceae > Lycium > Lycium barbarum. The sequence continues at coordinate 136,906,805 of NC_083340.1, read as the reverse complement.
TAAAGAATTTAGTTTCATCACTGTTGGTCAAGGTTTTGATAAATTCCTAGCTCCCACAGGAAAACGGAATAAATAATTTTGTAACAGCGGCACTTCAAATTACTAAATTCAGCAAACTCAAAAAACGGAGCTAATCACACTTGACACTTATTTTTTTACGAAAACAATGCAGAAGAAGAATTCGAATTTCGATATTTGCAGTAGGTAAAATCAAAGGTGAAACCTCCGATTTTATAGTAAATGGAAGGTGTCTGTTTAAAATTTAGGCGTTGTTACGAAAACAGACACGAAAAAAGAGAAAATGGAAAAATGTTGTTGCCTTTATTGGCCAAAAAATATATTAATCGAATCATTCGATTAAAGCCAAATTAGCAGAAGTCAAGGCGAGCAAGCAACAACGATGCGAGGACTTGCTATCTTCTCAAATCTTTAAGATAGAGTAGAAATGTTTTTCTATTTAAACCCATTAAATTTCTTTCCTTCTTCCTACGTGAGACAAAGTACCTTAATTTCCCGCTTATTAGCTAACCTAAAGGGCCATGGGATCAATCATCAACACGCCCCCCAAAAAACCCAACATTTACATCATCAAATTAAGTTAATTTGTAATCTTTCATAGCAAATTGATGTGAATTCTAATTTGAAAAATAGAATACAATTTGCTATATCTAATTAAGCTATAGTGTACATACACAGTTAAAATTATTCTTTATATATATGCATGATAGATATTGAATTCCCGTGACTTCTTTGTATGTCTAATTTTTTATATTTTGAATTCTCTTAGTCAAAATTATGGCTCCACCACTAATTACGAGATCCAAAACTTGAACTCTCTTTGAACCATTAGATATAATTTTAGTAGTACAAAATAAATTACAAATTCAAGTTGTAAAACGCTATTAGTGACCGGATAGGAATAAATATTGCTACGGACAGAGAAAAAATCTTAGGCAAGGAAATAAAATGCATAATTAGTGGTGCAAAAAGTTTAGATACTCTTAGAAGCAATGAGATGCTACAACTTTATGATGATAAGAATAATTTAATAAATATGCAAAGCACTTGAAAATGAATAACAAATTAAAATAGTAAAGGCTGCCGAGTGCACAACTTTGAAATGATAAAAGGATTTAGGTATCCTTAATATTCTTTATGATATCTTAATTTAGAGATTGCCAGCTGCCAGTTGATTCTGTTACTACTTCAACTTGACAATAAGTTTTAAGTATTGGGTTCGATCATTTTTTAAAACGTGACGTACAACTTGTCTATTATTGTCTTGTGTGATAATTTTAGAAAACGTAATATATGCAATATTACGTATATCATAAGCTTTCTAATCTCTTGACTCTTAAGTAGTGTGTTAAATAACTAGTTTTAGGCCTTTGGAACTATGGGTCATGCATTAGATGAATAGAAGCAAAAAAATTCACCAATGGTCCCTTTTTTTACAACTGTTTAATATAGCTTAACATTGTTCGAACTTCACTCCCAAGACCTTAAGCTAGCAAGACTAATAGGTTTAGATTAGGACGCCAAACCTCACGAGAACCTTTTAGACCATGATCTAAAGATCTCTTTTGAGCAAGTTAAAAATTATATGAGAAAACGTTAGTCTATGGTCTAAAATTTTGTAAGTTATTCAAACGTTAGAAAAAAAAAAATTATCCCAGCTTTGTATTTCTCGGACTCTTTTACCTTTCTGCTATAAAAATTTACCTCGTTTAAGCAAAAAGGAATAAAATACAACATTCTAACTTTTGTATGTATGAGCAAACACTAGACTCGAGTTTAGTATTATCTAGCAGTGTAATTTTTCAAAGGCTATATTTGTAAAACTTTTAAGAATAGAGAAAAATTCCTTTTTTTTTTTTTTTTTTTTACACGGATTGTCGTTCATATTGACTGGTCTTTTATTTTTGCCCCACAAATCGCTGGCCTTTGATTTTTGTCCGTGCTTCTCATTTAATGAAAATTTTTTGGGCCAAAGTACCCTTATTCGCTAGATATCTGGTTTCTTAGAAAGTTTGCCTTATCCATCATAAGTTCGGTAGAAATGAAGTTATCCAGGATAAGTTGTTTAGTAACTAATTCGCTCGGCATAAGTTTATAGAAACTTTGCCTTGTTCGACATAAGTTCTGTAAAAATGAAGTTATGCTGAATAACTTAATTCCTACCGGACTTATGCCGAACTAGGCAAAAACTTTGAGAAATTAAGTCATAGATAAGGATATGCCGAATTTCTTTTTTTGTTTTTTCGATGTCAGGAGTATTTTCGGCCACTTTTGTTATTACTTAAAGTGTCGAAGGGAAAAAATTAAAAACTAGCGATTTGAGGGGCAAAAATTAAAGACCACCCCAAGATAGGGACATTCATGCGAATTGCCCAACAAAATCTAAATAGTGTAAATCAGACGAATAGAAGCCTATGGGCTAAGAAAACAATTGACTCGACCAATTGGACACTATTGCCCATCTCAGCCAATTTAAAGAAGAATGGAGTTTTGAGCTGATCATACATGTAGCATACCACCATGACTCATTATACATTTGCATTTGATCATATAACGTTTTGACATGCTACTTGCATTATATATTATACCGAAAGCCCTCGATTAATCAGAGTGACGCTTGATACCGAAAATTTGAAATAATGAATCGATTAATCCGAAATTAAATCTTAAAAACCAAACTAATTCGAGTTTAGTTGAATTGAATTTGGTTCGTAATTTATTAAACCAGAAAAGTGAAAATTCAAAAAAAAAAAACAAAACTGTACAATTCGAACTGCCTGAATGGACACCTTGTGTTGTATTTCAATTCGTTGTTATCCTTTGTAGTTTATTTCTCACTTACCAACTCATTGACGGGATGAGATAAATCATTCTATTGGAGATTGGGTTTGACATAGAGGTCGTTTGGCTAAGCTTATAAGCTGATCAAACCAGTTTATAAGCACTTTTCCGTTTATCTTCGCGTTTGGTAAAAATAAAAGTGTTTATAAATTAAAAGTAAGTCATAAGTTGATCTCCCTCAACTTACTATTTTTGAGCTTGTAAGCACTTTTAGTTTGACCAAAACTTTTACTATTCTATCCCTCATATTATTTCGTAATCCCTGAAATACCTTTACTCTAATAAAACCTTAACCCTCTCCATCACATCACTTCCTCACCCAGCGTCTTTAAAACCCAGCAGCTCTCCTCTACCAACATTAAAAACATACGAGAATTTCAGAAATACAAACATCGAAAATCCAGCAATCAAGGAGTTAATACCCTTAATTGGCAGCTCGTGATTTGATTGCTCAATATATTTCTAATAGTTGAATGGGTTGATTTAAGTAGCAACAACCAGAATTTTAGTAATTGCATGTGTGTTTCTTCTATTCAAATATTGTGTACTATTTGAGTATGTTACAGGAGTACTAACGAACTTTAGTATAAGTATTAACTATTTTTTTATAGCTTATGATTGCATTTTAGCTTATCATAAAATAATTTATATTCTTAAGAAAAAAATTATCTAATTAATTTTGCATTAAAAATAAAATGAAGCATAAATTATTTCGTATTTTAAATAATGTGGTATTTAAAAACTTATAAAAGTAACGTTCTTATAAGTGTAAAAGATTTTAAGGGTATTTAAGTCATTATAACAGAAAAATGCTTATCAACACTTTTTTTTTTGCCAAACACTTCAGCAGCTTATTATCAGTTTCAGCACTTTTGTCACGACCCAACCCCGTAGGCCATGTCTAGTGCCCGAGTTGGACACTCATATTATCTGTTAATTATAATCATTTATAATCAGCATGTCATGATCTCGTTTGTATAAAAAGGTAGGGTGTTATTTTAAAGCTGTCAAAGTTTTGTATGTCGTAGGCACCTGTCTCCTGAGGAGTTACAATTTTTAAACAACAACATACATATATTCCTACGCAAGCCGACAAGGCTGCCACGATATGCAACATACCAAACATACATATATATGCAAGCCGACAAGGCTGCCATTACGAATGGGTACGCCCCAAACATAAGTCATAGTCATAAAACGCATCAACAACCACAAACAGACCCACACAAATGTCTACAGACCTCTAAGAGTAATGACCGTATCATATGGCGGGACAGGGCCCCGCCGTGCCCAAATAAATACTTATACATACAACAAAGGAAGTTATACGACAAGCTAGGCTCCGGAACAAAGGAGCAGTCCAAAATAGCTGAATAGGTACCCTAGGCTGGCGGATCTCCAAAACGAGCGTCTGTACCTGCGGGCATGAACGCAGCCCCCCGAAGAAAGGGGGTCAGTACGGAATATGTACTGAGCATGTAAAGCATGAAATGTAATAATAGACTCATACTGAGACAAGGTGTATAGGATTCAATGCAACAAACAGAATTTCATAAAACTTGCCTTTGAACATTTTTCATCTGTATCATTCTCGTATCAATGTCAATATAGAGTTGTGTAATCAATGCTGCATACTCATTCTGTATATAACATATATAACGTGTCCCGGCCCTTTAATGAGGGACTCGGTAATTATAATCATAGCATCATAAACATAAACATATACGTGTCCCGGCCCTTTAGTGAGGGACTCGGTAATAGGAATATATGCCCTCCTGGCCACCATCTCCATATCATCATATCATCATATCATCATGTCATCATATCATCGTATCATCATCATATATATATAACGTGTCCCGACCCTCTAGTGAGGGACTCGGTGAATAATATAATAAACATGCGCACGAAAACGTGTCCTGGCCCGGGACTCAGTGAAGGATATAGTGATAAGCACGAGCAGAATAATAAGCAACCACATATAAGCCATTCATCTTTTGAGACTCAATAGATAAGCAACTAACCAGCTCTAAAGTATTGGGATAATAATCATATTCAATTGTTTTCAACTCTCATTACAAGCCATAGCAAGGAACGTTTTAGCTTTCATGTACATGTATCAATTTCCATGATGTAGTTTTTGGAAGTCAAGTATGCTTCTATTCATGCCATTCTTTTAGGAGTAGGAACTTCTATACATCATTCATTAGGCAATCATATGGTAGGCTCGTGACAATAGCATTAAGGAAATATAGAATCATAAGTCATGCATGGAACTAGAGAATAGAATTTACCCCAAGGTTCATATCATTTCATACTTACGTCTAGGACATGCCAAAAGAAAGAAGGAATAGGCTTTACATACCTTTAGCGTTTAGTCGTATTATAACTTGTACTTTCTGCCCAAAAACACTTATCCTATATCAAGATATCAAGAGCTACAATTAGTCTACGAGGGAATTCAATACGTATTTTGACGCTCACAATCCCTTTCTAACATTTAAACGACGTTTCGTTCGCATTCAAACCAACTAGTGCTACAAGCTAACATTGCTAGCCATTCTTTCATATATCAAACCAAACTTGTTTAAACATGACTTAGGGGACTTTGGACAGTTTGTACATCATTCAAAACTGTCCCAAACTCACGGCCAAATAGCACATACCACAATATCATTTTCACTTAGCAATTTTCCAGTTTTAACTTGCAACGACAACAACACTTTTAACAACGTTACCTTTACGATTCTTGGAACTGTTTTAACATCATTTTCATTCTTACAACAGCCCACAAACCACCTCAATTTCAACTTGAATCATTAAGCTTCACTTCCACTAAACGTTCATAACAATAATCAACACTCAACATACACAAATTCACTTCTAACACTAAAACAGTCCACGGTTTTGGACTGCTTGTATACTTCAACATAAATCATTTCTTTAACACCTCAATTCACAGATTCAACATGCATACAATACACCACAATGTCCATAACAGCAACAATTAAAATGTGACACAAAACAGTCCATAAATTCCCCCAAACCAGCCCCTACACGGCTCCAACACAACTACAACAACTTCATGATTTGCATTCGTTTATTTCATTCTACAACACATTCAATCCATTCCCAATACATGCACAAGGAGATTAAGGATTATTTCACATGAGTCAATGGCACACGGACCACTTCAACTTCAATAACAACAATCCAATACCAACATGCAAAGTTATACACATCCAATTCATCATCTATACATATTCATAATGCCTCCAAACTCATTCTAAAACGTAAAAGAAGTGATCAATTCTTACCTTAACAAGTTGGTTCCTTAACCTTTCTAGTCACCTGAATATCCACAACACTTGAGATACAATTTACACTTGGAACTTCAACACAAATCTGTCCACTCCTCAGACATGCAATCTGGCCGTGAGTTTCAAGAGCATGCATGGCATGTTTATGGTTTCTTCTTCACTTGAAACATAATGGTGAATGTGTAGAACACTTTAGGGGTTTAATGGTGAGAAAGAAATGGAAGAGCTGGCCGTTTTTGGTGGTGGAACAGCCATGGAAACCGTGGCTCTCTCTCTCTCTATCTTCCAAGTTTCTATGTTGTGAAATGGAGCCTCTCTCCTATTCCACTTTGTGTAGTTGGGAAATGAGTTGTGGCTCAACTTTGGTCAACAAGGAGACCATTTTTCTGCTCAAGATAGTGTTACACGTTCCCCCAACTAAGCATGGGCAAGAAATCAGACTTTTTCATGTGTTTGTGGGGCCCACACGGCCACTAGTGAAAAATTTGTGAACATTTAAGTCTTAATCCCCACTCAGCCCAACTTTCATCGTCCATATCTCCTTATCCCGATATTATTTTGACGAGCGGTTTGTTGCGTTGCAAACTAGACTCGATGAACTTCATTTTAGGCCTTTGAAACACCTTAAAACTCCTCATATACTGGGAGATACGCCTCCTACAATATAGGCTAAAACCGGGTCCGAGATTTTACTGAAGTTGTTCCGATTCATTTCATTTAACTTCTAATCCTCTTCCAACCTCATGTAACCTCTTATACATACATATACACACTCATATATATCCATAACAATCCATATACGCGTCTCGAAGGGTCCGGAGAATCACAATAACCTTAAACATAACTGGAGAACTCACAAAGCTTCGACGAAACTCCAATCGCAAAAGTATATTCCTATCTTTTGTCCATCTTCTATATCATTACTAAAAATCTCAAATACTTTAAAAGGTCACTCACATTACCTCATATACATACTCATAACGCGATTTCAAATCCTTTAGGTTACCATGTCACCTCGGGATTCTTAAGGCAACCATATATATAACGATATTCTTACTAACTCGATTAGCTCTCCTTGAACCTTCTTAACTTATTCTTTCTTGTTTTAATTCAAGTAGCACGGATTATTATGGAGTGTAACATCCTTCCCCCCTTTAGAACATTCATCCTCGAATGTTAAACTAGCCTCATAAGGTCTTACGAAGATCCCGGGGAAGCCTCTTTTATCGCGACAACATATAGTCCCATCTATCAATCAATATAATTAAGTGAGGAATTTTGATCACCTATAGGCATAAGGAACAGGTTAGGATACCTATTCCTCATCTCCTCCTCGGCTTCCCAGTTCATCTCTACCCTGTTATCATTTCGCCACAATACTCTAACGGAAGCCACATCTTTAGTACGCGACGTCCTCATCTGACGATCCTATATAGCTACAGGGTTCTCTTCGTAGGACAACTCCTTCGTTACCTGGACATCATCCACGGGAAGTACTCCGGAAGGATCGCCTATACATTTGCGAAGCATTGACATGTGGAAGACTGATGCACTGCCTCCAATTCAGCTGGTAGGTCTAACTCGTAGGCAACCTGGCCTACTCTACGGACAACCTAATAAGGCCCAATATATCTCGGGCTTAGCTTCCCTTTCCTGCCGAATCTCATAACACCCTTCATGGGCGACATCTTCAAGAATACCCAGTCACCAACCTGAAATTCTAAGTGTCGACGTCAATTATCTGCATATGATTTCTGCCGACTTTGGGCTGCCAGTAATCTCTCCTGAATAATCTTTACTTTATCAACCGCCTGCTGAATCATATCTGGGCCTATCAACTTGGTCTCACCCATATCAAACCAGCCAATAGGTGACTTGCACTTCTTGCCGTACTAGGCCTCATACGGTGCCATATGAATACTAGAATGGTAGCTACTATATTAGGCAAACTCGATAAGTGGAAAATAATCGTTCCAGCTAACTCTGAAGTCAATAACACAGGCCCACAACATATCTTCTAGCGTCTAAATAGTACGCTCGGCCTATCCGCCAGTCTGAGGGTGAGATGCTATACTAAGACTCACCTGTGTCTCCAATCCCTTCTGGAATGATCTCCAGAAGTTAGCTGTAAACTGAGCTCCTGTGTTTGAGTTAATAGATGTGGGAACCTCATGAAGTCTTACTTAAACCATTTCACAATTTCCCTTAACCCGACTTGTAACACCTTAGACATATTCTATTGCCTCTTTACTCGGATTTTCGTCTTTAGTTTTCCTATTACACATTATGCCGCAATCTTTACAAGAATACGTGAAGGCGCTCAAATCAGCCCGAGGAATACCTTGGCGTCGTCTCATCAGTCTTGATGCAGACCTTACATTCTTCTCTTATATCTTTCAATTGATATCGGGGCTCAACTATGGCTTTTGCCCTCAGTACTAATTCTATCTCGGTACTTTGGTTCAAACCATCCTACACCTTTCCTTAATGTGTCCAGATTATCGCAACCGCATTGTTATTACTGAAGGCTTACTTTTCTTATCAAGTATATATATATATATATATATATATATATATATATATATATATATATATATATATATATATATATATATATATATATATATATATATTTTGCATACAAATATTCGTAGGTTGCATAACCTTCTTGTACAGCTCGTATAAAGTACATCCAATCTTAATCATAGTCTTTTCTTCTCCTGGTTCATTCTGCTTTGCATGTCTTATTTGTACAAAAATTCACTTGCTGTCTATCTTGTCATACTTCTTTCCTTTTCTTTATTCACCCCTTTGATTTTCTTGTATCCTACTATAGGAGATTTTCTACCCTTTCTCCTTTTGCTACTTATAAGTCACCATATTATTAACGAGCAACTCCATTGCCAACATCTTAGCCTCTAATCTGGTATGGCATTGCTATCCTTTATAATATCTCTTGTCATACTCTTTCTTTTCATAAGCATCTACTTTCTAATGTCATATTATCCAAGGTCTTTACAAATAATTCTCAGCACTGTCTCAGATACCATCCTGACTTCTACCCATTTATTGTTGGCTTCCAGATCTTACTAATTTGTCCCAACGAGGGATCTCACTTAAGGTTTTAAGCACTCATATTAAATATATTGTAGTGTCTATTGTTTCCATCTCACACTTGCATTTCTCTTATCCGCTTCCCCCCTTAAGGGTGTACTTATACCATTATTTATTTATATCCTACTCTATGTTCTCTCTCCAATCTCAAATTCATATGATCCCTTTTTCAATTCGCTTGGTATACTGTACCATATCTATGTCTTTCTTTATAATTTATAGCTTTGATTATCCACGTTCGAAACCTTAGCAAAAATCATGAAGCGACGAGAGCCTTTCTATATATAGAGTACAAATCTCATTCGGTAATCTGTACTCGAGTAATGTGACCAATGTAGCAACTCATCCAAGGCCACATTCCACTCATTCCAATCAATAATTAATTAGTACTTGTAGTCGTTCCAAATTCTCAATTAGGTAGCACCTATATTCTGATTATAAGTGTCCAAATCCTCTTGTAACATTATCTTTATCCCAACCTATATCATCTGTTTCTTTTAATAAATTTACAATACATCACTTGCTCCTCAAGCCTACCGTCCTTGGTCCTTTAAGGATTCCACTATTTCCGAGGTGAGGTCGTGTACACGCAATACTCTTTTATGCCTTATGCCCTTTCTCCCTTGTTGTGTGCCCAGTACCGACTTCTAACTCACTCAAGATCGTATCAGATTCATTTTAATGATAGCCTTATCTTATCACTTCGTCATCGTACTACACCTTTAAGTTCATAAATATATATATTCCCCTTTCGTTCCATACTCGTACTCAATTAATTATGTCTATCTTAGGTGCTTCCTTTGGAATCCCCTTATCATTTCTCCCGCCTATGGCTATCTTTTATTCTGTGCACGAAGAATCTTATGCTACCTCTGTATCCTTCGGAAAACATCACTTGTGCATAACCCCTTTCTTATTTTCCAAGCGTATTCTGTCCATCCTTGTTTATTCTTGTCATACCAGTCATTTCTTAGCACTCATTCTACGTCGTTGCTCATTTTTCTATAACTTGGTCTTTCACAGTTCCGTTATTTGTTGTACTCGTGTCTTCGGCTACACATGCCGTGACCTATTACCACACTGTTATCTCGCTTCCTTCTTATCTCCTTCTTTCAATTACTCCCCTTTTTTTCTTTTGTACTCGTTATCATTTCCGTTATCATATAACCTTTACTCTGAACTTTCCCTACAAAACTTCATAACTCTTCCTTATTCGTTCTATAACTCGCTTTTCCATTTCACACTTACCTTTATATTCTAGTCACATAGATCACGTCATATCTTTTAATCGCTTCCTCACTAAACTCCATTCATCTTCATAATAATCCTTATTTTATTCACTTTATATCCTGTTCGTATTCGACCCCATAGTCAATCTTATCCTGTAATCCCTCACAAGCTGTCTTACCTCGCAAGCTGTCTTATCAATATATTCACATCCGTCACAATTCTTTTTCTTCTGTACTCTTGTCTTAATCATACTATTACTTCTTTTAACTATAAGCTCGTCATAATTTGTCCCTGCTTATCAATTCAGTCGGTACCTCATATAACACCCTATTAAGATTTGCCAGTTTTTTTTTCAAATCATCTCTTATTATCACAGACCCTTCCAAATTGCCCTAGCATTTCCTTTTTACTATATTGATATCGATCTCATAATTACAATTACCATCAATTCAACGATTAACTTATTTCTCGCAGTCAACTGCACTCACCACTTAGTCAACTCTTATCATTACCGTTGACACGACCTTTCCATACATATCACGAACTAATATCTCATTCCTTTTATACTTGTGAAAAAATTTAGCAGAGTTCCCTCTGTATTTTCTTACTATCCCAGAACCTGCACGCAGGAAATACCAACAATGCCTCACAGGGCCAACATATATATATATATATATATACACATCATATCATATCATAGCCACACAGGGCTCCCAATATTAACAACAGTATGAAAATGATGGACTTACCTCGTATGTCTAATCCAAACTGCACCAGCTACACTTTCCTATTTACCTTCCCTTTCAATCTTTAACTTTACATTTCAATCGTACTTCAAATACCTTACCCGACATACATTCTTCGCACCGTTGCTTACCTGTGTGCTTTGAAACTTCCATTATCATCAGTCACCTTCTTCGGTCGATGCCGTTCTACTGCTGAAATCAAGGGTTAGTATAAGGAATTTCATTTCCTATGACTGGGCTCTATCGCACGATCTTAGATATGAAAGAAAGGTAACATCCTAAATGTCCTGTAGCTTCCTGTTTATAAATGTGGTGCAGAACACATCGATAAACAAGACTCTACTAGACACGGTCTGTAGACACTCCAAGGAAGAACCGCTCTGATACCACTTTTGTCACGACCCAACCCCGTAGGCCATGACTAGTGCCCGAGTTGGACACTCATATTATCTGTTAATTATAATCATTTATAATCAGCATGTCATGATCTCGTTTGTATAAAAAGGTAGGGTGTTATTTTAAAGCTGTCAAAGTTTTGTATGTCGTAGGCACCTGTCTCCTGAGGAGTTACAATTTTTAAACAACAACATACATATATTCCTACGCAAGCCGACAAGGCTGCCACGATATGCAACATACCAAACATCCATATATATGCAAGCCGATAAGGCTACCATTACGAATGGGTACGCCCAAACATAAGTCATAGTCATAAAACGCATCAACAACCACAAACAGACCCACACAAATGTCCACAGACCTCTAAGAGTAATGACCGTATCATATGGCGGGACAGGGCCCCGCCGTGCCCAAATAAACACTTATACATACAACAAAGGAAGTTATACCACAAGCTAGGCTCCAGAACAAAGGAGCAGTCCAAAATAGCTGAATAGGTACCCTAGGCATGCGGATCTCCAAAACGAGCGTCTGTACCAGCGGGCATGAACGCAGCCCCCCGAAGAAAGGGGGTCAGTACGGAATATGTACTGAGCATGTAAAGCATGAAATGTAATAATAGACTCATACTGAGACAAGGTGTATAGGATTCAATGCAACAAACAGAATTTCATAAAACTTGCCTTTGAACATTTTTCATCTGTATCATTCTCGTATCAATGTCAATATAGAGTTGTGTAATCAATGCTGCATACTCATTCTGTATATAACATATATAACGTGTCCCGGCCCTTTAATGAGGGACTCGGTAATTATAATCATAGCATCATAAACATAAACATATACGTGTCCCGGCCCTTTAGTGAGGGACTCGGTAATAAGAATATATGCCCTCCTGGCCACCATCTCCATATCATCATATCATCATGTCATCATATCATCGTATCATCATCATATATATATAACGTGTCCCGACCCTCTAGTGAGGGACTCGGTGAATAATATAATAAACATGCGCACGAAAACGTGTCCTGGCCCGGGACTCAGTGAAGGATATAGTGATAAGCACGAGCAGAATAATAAGCAACCACATATAAGCCATTCATCTTTTGAGACTCAATAGATAAGCAACTAACCAGCTCTAAAGTATTGGGATAATAATCATATTCAATTGTTTTCAACTCTCATTACAAGCCATAGCAAGGAACGTTTTAGCTTTCATGTACATGTATCAATTTCCATGATGTAGTTTTTGGAAGTCAAGTATGCTTCTATTCATGCCATTCTTTTAAGAGTACGAACTTCTATACATCATTCATTAGTCAATCATATGGTAGGCTCGTGACAATAGCATTAAGGAAATATAGAATCATAAGTCATGCATGGAACTAGAGAATAGAATTTACCCTAAGGTTCATATCATTTCATACTTACGTCTAGGACATGCCAAAAGAAAGAAGGAATAGGCTTTACATACCTTTAGCGTTTAGTCGTATTATAACTTGTACTTGCTGCCCAAAAACACTTATCCTATATCAAGATATCAAGAGCTACAATTAGTCTACGAGGGAATTCAATACGTATTTTGACGCTCACAATCCCTTTCTAACATTTAAACGACGTTTCGTTCGCATTCAAACCAACTAGTGCTACAAGCTAACATTGCTAGCCATTCTTTCATATATCAAACCAAACTTGTTTAAACATGACTTAGGGGACTTTGGACAGTTTGTACATCATTCAAAACTGTTCCAAACTCACGGCCAAACAACACATACCACAATATCATTTTCACTTAGCAATTTTCCAGTTTTAACTTGCAACGACAACAACACTTTTAACAACGTTACCTTTACGATTCTTGGAACTGTTTTAACATCATTTTCATTCTTACAACAGCCCACAAACCACCTCAATTTCAACTTGAATCATTAAGCTTCACTTCCACTAAACGTTCATAACAATAATCAACACTCAACATACACAAATTCACTTCTAACACTAAAACAGTCCACGGTTTTGGACTGCTTGTATACTTCAACATAAATCATTTCTTTAACACCTCAATTCACATATTCAACATGCATACAATACACCACAATGTCCATAACAGCAACAATTAAAATGTGACACAAAACAGTCCATAAATTCCCCCAAACCAGCCCCTACACGGCTCCAACACAACTACAACAACTTCATGATTTGCATTCGTTTATTTCATTCTACAACACATTCAATTCATTCCCAATACATGCACAAGGAGATTAAGCATTATTTCACATGAGTCAATGGCACACAGCCCACTTCAACTTCAACAACAACAATCCAATACCAACATGCAAAGTTATACACATCCAATTCATCATCTATACATGTTCATAATGCCTCCAAACTCATTCTAAAACGTAAAAGAAGTGATTAATTCTTACCTTAACAAGTTGGTTCCTTAACCTTGCTAGTCACCTGAATATCCACAACACTTGAGACACAATTTACACTTGGAACTTCAACACAAATCTGTCCACTGCTCAGCCATGCAATCTGGCCGTGAGTTTCAAGAGCATGCATGGCATGTTTATGGTTTCTTCTTCACTTGAAACATAATGGTGAATGTGCTTAACACTTTAGGGGTTTAATGGTGAGAAAGAAATGGAACAGCTGGCCATTTTTTGTGGTGGAACAGCCATGGAAACCGTGGTTCTCTCTCTCTCTATCTTCCAAGTTTCTATGTTTGTGAAATGGAGCCTCTCTCTCCTATTCCACTTTGTGTAGTTGGGAAATGAGTTGTGGCTCAACTTTGGTCAACAAGGAGACCATTTTTCTGCTCAAGATAGTGTTACACGTTCCCCCAACTAAGCATGGGCAAGAAATCAGACTTTTTCATGTGTTTGTGGGGCCCACACGGCCACTAGTGAAAAATTTGTGAACATTTAAGTCTTAATCCCCACTCAGCCCAACTTGCATCGTCCATATCTCGTTATCCCGATATCATTTTGACGAGCGGTTTGTTGCGTTGCAAACTAGACTCGATGAACTTCATTTTAGGCTTGTGAAACACCTTAAAACTCCTCATATACTGGGTGATACGCCTCCTACAATATAGGCTAAAACCGGGTCCGAGATTTTACTGAAGTTGTTCCGATTCATTTCGTTTAACTTATAATCCTCTTCCAACCTCATGTAACCTCTTATACATACATATACACACTCATATATATTCATAACAATCCATATACGCGTCTCGAAGGGTCCGGAGAATCACAATAACCTTAAACATAACTGGAGAACTCACAAAGCTTCGACGAAACTCCAATCGCAAAAGTATATTCCTATCTTTTGTCCATCTTCTATATCATTACTAAAAATCTCAAATACTTTAAAAGGTCACTCACATTACCTCATATACATACTCATAACGCGATTTCAAATCCTTTAGGTTACCATGTCACCTCGGAATTCTTAAGGCAACCATATATATAACGATATTCTTACTAACTCGATTAGCTCTCCTTGAACCTTCTTAACTTATTCTTTCTTGTTTTAATTCAAGTAGCACGGATTATTATGGAGTGTAACAACTTTTATCCAAACACGTAACTACTTATTTATCAAATCAGCTTCAGCACTTAAAAATACTTATCAGCACTTAATGTTTATCAGTTACTTTAAATCAGCGAAGCCAAAAGGGCTCATAGTATTTTGTATTAGGCTGATCGACAAGATATATTTTTACATTATCAGTATTAGGATTTGATTGGTATTGATCTAATTATATCACAAAGTCAAATCTCTTTAATTAATAAAATCCACCAGATTTATCATTCCAAGTGGGCGCAAATTCATAATATGCATATAAAAATTACTGTAAGTCAAATAATTTCAAAAGTGATGATTTCAAAAGATAGAATGTATAGTATATTTTTCACTCGAAGAACTAATTTTACACTTGTTATATATTAAGCATATACCAATAATTGCTATAAACTATTAAGAGTAAGCGATTGATTTTTTTTCTTAACCGACTGACTAAAAATGTTAAAATATCTTTATAAAAACATGAAAATGGTGTCGCTGTCTACTTTCTGTTATGAGACAACAATATATGAAATCAATAACAACAAAAAAGCAACACACAATTTTACGTGGGAAACCCCCAAGACCAAGGGGAAGAAAATCCACAACCAGTCACCAACTCTAAATTTCTCAATGAAAGATGATTGCATGGTACAAAACTATGCCGAGAAACCATGCATATATAGGCTACAGAAAAACCCTAATCCTTATTTATTTAGGGGTGTCTTCTGAGCCTGCAGCCCCTTGCTCCGTTCATCGGGGAGCCTGTCGCCTCCTAAGACCCACAAACTTTAACACTATCTTCCTTCGTGATTCAATTTTTTGGCGTAACGGTAATTAATTTGTTGGTAGATATTTGCAGGACTTTTACTTAGATAGTGGTATTATTGCACTAAAAAGTATGTGCTCTGAAAGTCATGCAGTGATAAAAATAAACTTTACTTGAGAGATCAAATCACCCCCAACCAGACACGCACGAGAACAAACTTTTATGAGCATGCTTGTATCTCTGCCACACTGTTTACCTAGAATTTAGGTAATCAATTGAATTTGTAAGTGAGGTATAGGATATGTGGGCAAACTTTAATCTATTTTGGTTTTTCGTGGGATATATGTATATATTCGTGTGTAACGGTTTGTGTATATGAATATGTGCGTTAATAACTTGAAAAAATATGTTGTTATGGATGATCAAATAAATGATGTTAGAAGAGTAAGCTAAAGACAATAAAATTCCACTGACTCGGGCCAAATAGAAAAATAAAACTTTGATTTGCTATACAATGTTCTAGATCCCAAAAAGCTAACCCTTAAAAGTAGGGAAATGCCTCTTATTTATAGTTTGCCTTATGGGCCTTGCATACAACATAAAACCTTTTTCAGAATAAAGTAAACCCTAAAAGGATAAGGTTGGGCCGTGCGGTTTGACACCCGTACGGTTGTCGATACAATGTGACAAAACGATGTTGACGCGTGGCGATTTTGTAACTGATTAACCGGACTGACGGCCACGATCAACTCGGTCATGCTGAAACCGGACCAACGGCCACGATCAACTCGATCATGCTAAACCGGACTGGCTGTGATGCGGAGTTTGGTCCGGTGATACCAGACTAAACAGATTTGCTTCACTTTTCTCAGGTCAACCGCAGCCGGTGCAATAGCACCAGTTCTAAGAGAAGACTTGGTGATCATGCCTGTTTCTTCTTATCTCCGGTCCCCAGTCTCACCGGTCTTGCATATATCCGATTTTTATCGTATACAGATAGTCCCCACACTTCCCGAACTGTAGTTTTACCGGAGCAACGGGAAGTGGATGAGTCACCAAACCGGTGGTGCCATAAACCTGTTCTTATCTTTAAATTTTTGGCGGGAACAGTTGTGTCACGTCCCTCAGCCGACAACCACGTGTCTCACCCCGAGTGGTCGATTTTGGCAACCGCCGTAACGCACGTCTCTTCAACTCACGTCTCATTAATTGTGGGACACGTGGCACCCCCGGTTGGCTGGCTTCTGTAACCATTTCAGTCCCCCATGCCTATATAAGGCTTTTAACCCTCTCATTTTACCACATTCACTTCAACTTCTTACTTCTCCACCTCTGATCGTTTTCCTCTTCCATTTTCTTACTTGTTTAAATCGCGATCATATCCTTTTCCTACTTATTTGATTGTCAAAACAGACCAACTTTGCCAACTTCTCCATTGTTGTTCTTTGATCGAAAGTGTTGTTGTGTTTCTCCTCTCACTTTGCCATTTTGAAATTTTCTCTCAAGTGTTTTTTCACTCTTATTATTTTTTGTAACTTGTTCCTTCTCTCTCATTCGAGTTCACCGAACCTCCTTTTTCATTATCTAATTCAAATGTCTGCCAACACCGAAACTACCTCCCAGGATGTTCCCTCGGTTTCCTCTCAAGGGACCGAGCCAACTTCACAACCCAAGGGCAAGACCGTCGTTGAGCCCACTGCTTTGGACATAGTACCGTCCAAACCCAATTATAACAAAGAGTTTAAAGTTGAGAAGCCTTCTCCGGTTGCGGATAGAGGATTTGATGTAAGGCGATACTCGTCGTCCATTATCGAGGATAAACTTGACCAAGTCCGGGCTGATTGCGGATGGGATAACCGTCCGGTGCAAGTGTTTGCACCCGGGCCCGACGAATCGATCACCGATTACAGGGAGGGCTTCCTGTACATTTATACATATCCCTTTACACTCAAGCTCGACCCCCCAATCGACCCGGTTATATTGGATATGTGTCGGACATATAATGTGACCCTGGCCCAAATTAGGCCGATAGTCTAGAGGACTGTGGCCTGCCTCTGGTTGTTGGCCAACGACGTAAAAAAGG
The DNA here is from genome assembly GCF_019175385.1 of Lycium barbarum. Classification (NCBI taxonomy): domain Eukaryota; kingdom Viridiplantae; phylum Streptophyta; class Magnoliopsida; order Solanales; family Solanaceae; genus Lycium; species Lycium barbarum. The sequence goes on along the minus strand of NC_083340.1, from coordinate 136,888,712 downwards.
AGTTTACGATGGCTCACTTCATCCGTTTATATTCTTCGAGGGGGTGTGATCAAGCTCGCCAAGCGAAGCCGAAATCCGATCTTTTCGAAGATGGATGAAGACAGAGACCGAGGTTGGCTAGAGTGCTACGTCCGGGTGAGGACCGCATATATTATTTCAGCCGACTATATGCCCTTTCCGGAGAGGTGGACCGATAATCGTAAGTTTCCCAATTCCTTCTTCAATGGACAAGGTTAGTTTCGGACTCGGATAAGCGGAAGATGACCGGAGTCCCCTGGCAGAGTCTCATTAATGGGGGCATGCACGCGGGCAATCGAGTAAGCTTATCATCCTATCCTTCCATAATTCAATGTGAATTTTAGCTTCTCATTTATCCAAGTTTAACTTCTCGTTTCTTTTACAGAGTGTGGTGCTCGTTAATGAGGCCTTCATCCGTGCTCAGTAAGAAGTCGACGACCTTAAGGGCCATCTGGATTCCCAGGGTCGAGAAACGGAGAAGTTCCAGCACCTTTTGCAAGTGAAGGAGCATGAATTGAACCGAGCTGTTGCCCTTTGCAACCTTCAATCCGAGCTCGAAGCAGCGAAGGCCGAAAACCTTCGGTTAAAGGATGAGTTGGCTGGGATGGTCGATAAGAACCGACTTCTGGAAATGGACAAGGTTGGCCTTAGCCACAATAATGCTCGTTTTTCTTCGAGACTTGGTGAACTCGAAATCATTATCTCTCAACTCCGAGGGGAGCTTGACTCGGTCAAGACTGATGCCGTGAACATGGCCGAGAGGAATTGGATGCTTTAATCCGAGAGTGCTAAGTATAAGGAGAGGATGAGGGTATTCGAGCAAAAAACCGAGGATAGGGCCCGAATATGCGACGAGCTGAAAACTGAACTCGAGGAGACAGCCGAGGCTAATGACCTTCTCAGAGTCGAGCTTGAATCGGCCACTCAAATCCAAGGAATTCTCGATGAAGAGAGAGATGAATTAGCGGCCAAGCTGGCCCAGGCTGAGGCCTATTTGGTAGAAGCCCTTAGGAGTGTAGAGGCTGCTCTCATACGACGATTGCGGTGGAGTATGAATGGTGGAAGTCCCGGAGGGCCACCCTTGAGCAAGCCAAACATGGTTTTGCGGATCTCCCGGCCCTGATACTCGAAGCCAGAAAGACTGAGGAGGAAGCCAAGAGAGATCTTGATACCGATTCCGAGCAGACAGTATCCGAGCGTTCTGGTTCCAGTTGCATCGGATAGATCAGGGCCTGTACTTAGCCTTTATTTTGCCTTTGTCTTTTTGGATTCTTTTTTTTTACTTTGTAGGAATTTCGGGTGTAAAAGACCTCCATATATGAAATGTGCATTTTCCGTTCCGATTCTCTTTATTCTTTTGTTTGAATGCTTGTTATGAATTTTGCCTGAATCGTCGGTCCGTTTTAAGGACAAGCAGAGACTCGGAGTCATTTTTTCGAACTGTGCCTGAATATTGGCTTTTCTCTTCGTCCGGTATGTTTTGTCTGAGAATTTGATAGAGTGGTTTGCCCGTAAGACTTATTTAGGCTTTGTGAATTCAGACGTCTCCGAATAACGTTAGGCATTTTTAGGGTTGATAATTTTCGGCTATTCACTTATCATAGATTAGGTTCGGACACCTGAATCCCTGACTTACCAATTTTTAATACAGCAGTCCCCATTTGGGGTGTTTACAAGATTTTGGCTCGGTTCAATGTAACCTTGTTGCCTTTGTCGAATTTCGACTATAGTCCCCAGTATAGGGTATTTAGTTAAAATGATACCGAATTTCGGTGGTAATCACCAGGGTAGGCCGTTTTAACAAGAAGACACATCCGCAATGAATTTTTAATGATCTTAATATTGCAAGTGTTTGTATGTACATGAAATGAAGACTTCGTCCGTTTCCTTCTGTTTTTGCCGTAGCAAGTACTAAGTGGACACGATTCGTTCTGATCGTTTGGTATTTACATCGAAACCTAATACAGAAGGTCCGGCTTTAGGCGAAGATGGAAAATACAAAAATCTCGAGGATTCTTCCGGGGTAGCATCTAATAGCGTTCACTTGCTTTGTTGGGATCCTCCATTTTCGACTATCCGGGGTAAACCTCGACTCCCCTAGTGCTTATCCGAGCTGCAAGATCGGGTAAGTACTATCAAGTCCCCATTCGTAGGGTGTGGCCCCGAGTTTCCGGGCACTTGTCCTTGTTTCTATCAAGTAACAAGTTGTACTTATTGCCTCATTAAAAACTTTGTCGGAAAATCCATTTTGGGACAAAACCGTACTAAGGAAAAGAGTGCAACACGTGTTTTCAGACCTAGCACCTAACTCCATCCGGTACTCGACTTTCTGCAACAAAAGAGAAGGTTAAAAAATAAACACAAGTGTCCATACCTTAGCAGTAGTATCTCTTCAAATGAGCCACATTCCAGTTATTACGCAAATGTTGCCCGTCCATGGATTCCAGCTGATACGACCCTTTGCCCGTTACCTCGGTTATCTTGTACGGCCCTTCCCAGCTCGGACCCAGTTTTCCATCGTTGGGATTCTTGGTGTTCAAGGTAACTTTTCGAAGCACCAAGTCGCCAACTTGGAAATGTCGAAAATTGGCCCTCCGACTGTAGAACCTTTCCATTCTCTGCTTCTGGGCTGCAATACGGACCAACGCGCTTTCGCGAAGTTCATCCGTGAGATCGCGTTTTACGGCAATGGCCTCCTCGTTTGATTCCTCGGTTATGTACCTGAATCGGAGACTCGGTTCACCAACTTCAACGGGGATGAAGACTTCAGCCCCGTAGACCAACGAGAAAGGTGTTTCTCCCGTTCATGATTTCGATGTGGTTCTGTAAGCCCACAATACCTCCGATAGTACTTCCCTCCAGTGATGCTTTGATGTTTCAAGTCTTTTCCTCAGATTCTGAATTATTGTTTTATTCGTGGATTCCTCCTGTTCGTTTGCACTAGGGTGATATGGAGTTGACACGATTTCTTAATCTTCAACCCTTCGAGGAAATTATTGACTTTGCCGCCAATGAACTGAGGGTCGTTATCACAAGTTATCTCGGCCGCCATACCGAAACGACAAACAATGTGGTCCCATATGAAGTCAATAACCTCATTTTCTCAAATCTTTTCGAAGGCCTGCGCTTCGACCCATTTGGAGAAATAGTCAGTCATAAACAAAAAAAAACGGGCCTTACCTGGCGCCCATGGAAATGGACCAACAATGTCCATTCCCCACTTCATGAAGGGCCAAGGTGATATCACCGAGTGCAGTAACTCCCCGGGCTGATGAATCATCGGGGCATGTCTTTGACACCCGTCACATTTCCGAACAAAATTCTTCGAATCTTCCTTCATCCGGCTCCAGTAATAACCGGCTCTGATAATTTTTCGGACTAAGGCTTCAGCACCGGAGTGATTGCGGCAGGTCCCCTCGTGGACTTCTTTCATCACATACTCGGTTTCTCCGGGACCCAAACACTTGGCCAGGGGTCCGAAGAAAGACCGTCGATACAATTGGCCGTCTACCAAGCAGAAACGTGCAGCTTTTGTCCTTAGTGACTGTGATTCTTTTGGGTCACTCGGGAGCTTTCCATCTCGCAAGTAGTCGATGTACTTGGTATGCCAATCCCATGTTAGAACCATCGTGTTTATTTCAGCATGCCCGATTTCTATTACCGAAATCATTAACTGTACCATGGTGCCGGGGTTAATTTCTTCCCCTTCGACTGAAGATCCCAAATTAGCCAATGCATCGGCCTCGCTGTTCTGCTCCCTGGGTACTTGCTGCATGGTCCATTCTCTAAATTAATGTGGTATCACTTGGATGTTTTCCAGATACCTTTGCATCCGTTCATCCTTGACCTCGAAGACGTCGTTCACCTGGTTAACGACCAAGAGAGAGTCGCATTTTGCTTCGATTACTTCGGCCCCCATACTCCGAACTAATTCCAAACCTGCAATCATAGCCTCATACTCGGCTTCATTGTTAATCAATTTAACAGTTCTAATGGATTGTCGAACGGCATCCCCGACGGGGGTTCTAAGGACGATTCCTAGCCCAGAACCTTTGAGGTTCGAGGCCTCATCCGTGTGTAACGACCAAATACCCGAAGCTTTTCCCGAGGTTAGTAGAAGTTCTTTCTCAACCTCGGAGACCATAGCCGGGGTGAATTCTGCCACAAAATCAGCCAAGATCTGGGACTTGATGGCCGTCCGAGGCTTGTATTCGATATCATATCCGCTAATCTCTACGGCCCATTTAGTTAGTCTACCCGATAATTCCGGTTTATGCTTGATGTTCTTTAGAGGGTAAGTAATCACTACACATATCGGATGGCATTGGAAGTAGGGTTTGAGTTTTCTAGAAACACTTACTAATGCCAATGCTAACTTCTCAAGGTGGGGATAACGGGTCTCCGCATCCCCTAAAGTTCTACTCACATAATATATAGGGAATTGCGTACCTGATTCTTCTCGGACCAAAACACCACTTACTGCTACCTCGGATACGGCAAGATAGAGAAATAACTGTTCGTCCGATTTCGGTGTGTGCAGTAGAGGTGGGCTGGACAAGTACCCCTTCAACTCTTGCAATGCTTTTTAGCATTCCGGTGTCCAAACGAAGTCATTATTCTTCCTTAATAAGGAGAATAAATGCTGGCTTTTATCTGAATACCTCGATATGAACCGACTCAGCGCTGCTATCCTTTCGGTGAGTCTTTGCACTCCTTTGACGTTATTTACCACCTCAATATCCTCGATTGCTTTGATCTTGTCCGGGTTAATTTCGATCCCTCGGTTGGACACCATGAAACCCAAGAATTTGCCCGACCGGACACCGAAGGCACATTTCTCCGGGCTAAGCTTCATGTTGTATTTTCGAATCACATCGAAGGTTTCCTGAAAATGTTTTAAATGGTCCCCTGTTTCCACGGACTTGACAACCATGTCATTAATATAAACTTTCATTGTTTTTCCTATATGTTCTTCGAACATCCCGTTAACTTGGCGTTGCTAAGTTGCACCGGCATTTTTTAATCCGAAGGGCATGGCATTGTAACAGTAAGTCTTGTACTGGGTAATAAAGGATGTTTTCTCTTGATCCTCCGGGTGCATCTGGATTTGGTTATACCCAGAGTAGGCATCGAGAAAACTCAACATCTCATGCCCGGCCGTCGCATCGATCATTCTATCGATGTGAGGCATCGGAAATGAATCCTTCGGGCATGCTTTGTTTAAATCCTTATAATCAACGCACATTCTAAATTTATTACCTTTTTTCGGTACCACCACTACATTAGCCAACCAATCCGGGTATTTTACCTCCCGAATAGAACCTATTTTCAAAAGCTTTGTTACCTCATCCTTTACGAAGGTGTGCTTCGGTTCTGCCATAGGCCTCCGCTTCTGCTTCACCGGGGGAAATCTCCCGTCGAGGCTGAGCTTGTGAGTTGTTACTTCCGGTGGCACACCTGTCATATCTATATGGGACCATGCGAAACAATCGGCATTAGCTTGAAGAAATTTAATTAACTTGTTCCTAAGCTGCGAGGTCAACCCCGTGCCCAAGTATACCTTTATATCCGGTAGATATTCGAACAAGATGACTTGCTCCAACTCCTCTACTGTAGACTTGGTTGCATCTGAGTCATCCGACAAGACGAATGATCTGGGTACACTGAAATCATCCTCTTCATGCCTCGGGTCCAACCCCTTCTGCTCCGTTATCGAACCCTTGTACTTTAGTTGCTATTTAGAGTCCTTGCCCCCGGTTGACTCGTTTTCTTTTTTATTCTGTTTTTTGGGAAGGGGTGACACTTCCTCGACCGCGAACATCTCCCTTGCAGCGGGCTGTTCACCTCGGATGGTTTTTATCCCCTCCGAGGTCGGGAATTTCAGCAACTGATGTAATGTCGATGGCACGGCCCTCATGCTATGTATCCATGGTCTACCCAGCAATGCATTATACTTCATATCTCCTTCGATTACATAAAACACCGTTTGCTGAATGGTGCCGTCAATGTTGACCGGCAAAGAAATCTCCCCCTTCGTGGTTTCACTCGCCATATTGAACCCGCTGAGCACTCAGGCTACCGGTACGATCTGATCGAATAGCCTTAGCTGTTCAACCACTCTCCACTTGATGATGTTGGTCGAGCTACCTGGTCAATCAAAATACGTTTAACTTGCGATTTAAAAATAAAAATAGAAATTACCAACGCATCATTGTGCGGTTGAATGAGGCCTTCTGCATCTTCGTTGCTGAAAGAGATGGAACCTTCGAGTACGTAGACCCGGCTGCGTTTCTCACATACAATGGAAACCTTAGTCTGTTTCATCACCTGCCCTCGAGGAGCATCAGTACCCCCGATTATCATGTTGATTATATGCTGAGGTTCCACTGGTTCAGCCCGTTTGTGAGATTCTCTTTCCTTGTAATGGCTTCTAGCTCGTTCACTCAGGAATTCTCGAAGGTGGCCATCCTTCATTAACCTAGCCACCTCCTCTCTTAGTTGGCGACAGTTCTCAATTCTGTGCCCATGGGTTCCATGATATTCACACATCACGCTCGGGTCCCATTGACCCGGGTCCGATCTTAGTGGTCTTGGCCATCTCGCTTTTGCGATACGGCCAATAGCCGAGACGAGGTCCAAAGTGTTGACATTGAAGTTGTACTCCGATATCTTTGGCAAGTCTTTGTTACTGGCCGAGCTTCCGACATCGCACCTAAATGAGAGACCTCGACTGTTCGACAGGCGCTCAATCCATTTATCACCCTGACCGGAGAATTGACTCGGGCCAACCCTTGATTTTTCCGCGATCTCTCAGAGCTTTTGTTAATATTAACGGGCCCCGGGGGAAGTTCGCGTTAGTTATCCTCTACACGAATCTTTGATTCGTATCTGTTATGGACATCCGCCCAGGTCACAACCTCGTATTCCAGCAAGTTTTCTTTTAGTTTGAACGAGGCCGTCGAGCTCCGAGGATTAAGCCCTTTGGTAAAAGCTTGTGCAGCCCATTTCTCCGGAATCGGAGGGAGCTCCATCCGTTCCCTTTGGAACCGGTTGACAAACTCTCGTAATAACTCATTATCCCTTTGGGCTATATGGAAAATATTCGCCTTACGGGCCTGCACCTTTTTGGCACCGGCATGAGTCTTTATGAACATATCCGCGAGCATTTCGAAAGAAGTGATTGAATGCTCGGGCAGATGGTCGTACCAAGTCAATGCTCCCTTCGACAGAGTTTCCCCAAACTTTTTCAACAACACGAATTCAATTTCATCCTCTTCGACATCATTGCCTTTTATGGCACAGGTGTATGAAGTCACGTGTTCCTGCGGGTCCGTTGTGCCGTCATATTTCTGGATATCCGGCATTTTGAACCTCTTCGAGATCAATTTCGGAGCCGCACTCGGAGGAAAAGGCCTCTGAATGTACCTCTTTGAATCCGGTCCTTTCAGATTAGGCGGAGCCCCCGAGATTTGGTCCACCCTAGAGTTATATGTTTTCACCCTCTTTTCAGTTGAGTCTACCCCCTTCGCCAATGTTTCGAGCATTCTCAGAACTTCGGTGGATGAACCAACTCCGGACCCATTACTCTCGATCATCCGTGTTTCATCCCTTTGGGTTCGGCAACACCTTTCGTCCTCTCCGGTAGGGGTGGGCGTTCGTTTTTTCGGTTCGGTTTTATCAAACTTAGGTTTAGCTATTTCGGGTTCGGTTTTTTGAAGGTGGACACCAAACACCGAACCAAACTAGTTCGGTTCGGTTCTTTCGGTTTCGGTTTTTTAAAGTTCAGTTCAGTTCGATTTTTTTAATATAATATTAGAAGTGATTCCATTGACACTAATTCATATTCTCAAAAGCAATAAAACATAAAACTGATAAATTGAAATCAAAATCAAACAAACAAGATACACAAGAACAGAAAACTATAATCATGACATAGGATTACTAGGTGTTATATACATACCGTAAGAATAATTAAGAAAACACATAAAGGACATACATTAATACTAAAGAGACATCCTAGTTATCTTTCTTTGTTAAGGATATTTGATTTTTTCAATTGAAGTGGAAAATTAGGGATACAAATGCAAAAGAGGACTTATTACAATTGAGTTTTTTTTTTTGCTTTAAACTTAATGGGCCTGGATGATTTTAATTTTTTTGGGTAATGTATTAAATTTCAGTGCGCGTTCAGTTTTTCGGTTCGATTTTATCAAACTTCGGTTCGGCTATTTCGATTTCGGTTTTTTGACGATGGACACCAAACACCGAACCAAACTAGTTCGGTTCGGTTCGGTTTTTTGGTTTTCGATATTTATGCCCAGCCCTACTCTCCGGGGCCGTTTCATCATTTTTGCTTTGCAACTGGGCATTTGCGACTCCTTGTTCGGCAATAGCTGCTCTCTATTCCTGCAACATTTCAAAAATTATACGTAAGTTAATATCATCCGGGGTATTCGGCACTTTCTGGCCTTGTGCCCGGGACAAAGTAATTGAATTGTGAGTATTTAAGGGATCGGTAGCCGGCTGGGCGACATTATCCTGGTTCACGGTGTTCTGTCGATTGAGGCCCTCCCTCGAATCAACGGAGTTTGGGTCAATGGGTTCTGCTGGTAAGCCCCGTAGCCCACTATTCTCATTTTCGGCCACAATCTCATTGTTGTTGACGTGACCAGACTGCCCACTGCTTGCCATTTGGTCCGTTTTTACAGAAATTAGCAAAAGATTTCTTTGAACCAACAGGTAGAAGAGAAAACAAGACTAAAAAACCACTATATTATCCTATGCCCCACGGTGGACGCCAAACTGTTTACCCCGAATTTAGGTAATCAATTGAATTTGTAAGTGAGGTATAGGATATGTGGGCAAACTTTAATCTATTTTGGTTTTTCGTGGGATATATGTATATATTCATGTGTAACGGTTTGTATATATGAATATGTGCGTTAATAACTTGAACAAATATGTTGTTATGGATGATCAAATAAATGATGTTAGAAGAGTAAGCTAAAGACAATAAAATTCCACTGACTCGGGCCAAAGAGAAAAATAATACTTTGATTTGCTATGACAATGTTCTAGATCCCAAAAAGCTAACTCTTAAAAGTAGAAAAATACCTCCTATTTATAATTTTGCCTTATGAGCCTTGCATACAACATAAAGCCTTTTTCAGAATAAAGTAAACCCTAAAAGGATAAAGTTGGGTCGTACGGTCTGACACCCGTACGGTCGTCGATACGATGTGACAGAGCGATGTTGACGCGTGGCGATTTTGTAACTGATTAACCAGACTAACGGCCACAATCAACTCGGTCATGCTGAAACCGGACTAACGGCCAAGATCAACTCGGCCATGCTAAAACCAGACTGGCTGTGATGCGGAGTTTGATCCGGTGATACCGGACCAAACAAATTTGCTTCACTTTTCTCAGGTCAACCGCAGTCGATGCAATATCACCAGTTCTAAGGGAAGACTTGGTGATCATGTCTGTTTCTTCTTATCTCCGGCCCCAGTCTCACCGGTCTTGCATATATTCAGTTTTTACCGTATACACACATGAAATTATGGAAATGACATACGATTAGTTCGTTTGACTGTTAGAAAAGAAAACAAAACAAAATTGAACTTTAATTTATGGTTATCACTGATGCTTTTAAGTGTGACAAACTTATTAAACATTGAGCTTGCGAAGTAGATCTGTTGAGGTGTCGCGTCACAGTCATATGTCTTTAATTTGTCATTTTATTTAATAGGGTTCGTGCATGTTCAATTTTTCATATTTCACTTTCATTGCTTGTATTCAATGTCTCCTGTACAATCTTTGCGGTACATTAGAAGTACGTACCACGAACATTTTAAAACAACATCCTAATACTTTTCATAACTAACAATGTCGGATCTAGAATTTGGACATGACTATGAATCCGAAATTGAAATTTTATTACTAACTCATTCAATTAATTGCGTTTAAAATATTTTATTTATACCTTATTTAGTAATTTTTTTAACAAATATAAAAAGTTTAAGCCAAAATTATTGATTTTTTAAACTGAACACTTAACTAAAGCACTATATCCACCCGCCTTTGTAACTCATCTATTGTTCAGACTTCAATTTTTTACCAATAATGAGGCTGATGCTTGGAATACCATGTTTATTTTGGTGTCGTGATAGAAGTTGTGGCTTTCAAGTCATGACGATTAATTTAGTGGATCGTGTTAAGTTTTTTAATTTTTTATTTTTTTTATTTTGTGGCTTGAAAAACAGGTGTAACGTCATTAACATCATTATAAAATAGCCGGATAGATTATTTTCCAGCTTGAGTGACCTTTTAAGTAAAATAACATAAGATAAATGACTTTTCTGATGCAAAAGAAGAATAAGTGATTTTATTCATCTATTTTCAATTATTCAGTAAATAACTAACTTGCGACATAGAGAGTAAATTAGATTGAGACTTTGTGGCCTATAATGAGATTGATGCTTCGAGAAACCTGCTTGTTTTTTCTCAACAGGGGTGCCACTACGTTGAAGGATCTCAAGCTCAACAAGAACAAAAGACACGAGACCCAATGTTAAACCGGACATAATACCAGCAAAAAGTCCCAAGGAACATGAGATCGCTGCATACACAAACCATGTAACTGTTCTAAGTGCTATTTCTGCACCTAGGTAATTTGGTCCCTTCATGGACATTCTAGCTATTTCCACTGCATTTAACAGCTGCATATTTGTCTTTTCAATAGACAAAAGCCACAGACCCTAACATGTAGGCCCTAGAATTGTGGCACCAATTAGAATTGAGGCCTAAGCATTATAGTCCCTAACATGTATATATAAAGATTCTAATAGAACCAGCAGCAACCTGTGAATTCCATCATGGCACTTAAAACATAAAAGCACTTTAGTACTTGTTTGAAATTTTACTGATTTCACATATATTCGTGTGAAAAATACTGGATTTAGTTAGACATGCATCATTCTCTGACTGTCCGTTGAAATCCTCAAATACCATCATACAGAGCTCATTTTAGGCTAATATTATACAAAATAAAATAAAGTGAGAAAGATTACCAGAGGGCAAAATCCGGGCTTGATAAAAAGCACATGAAACGTAGGAGCTTCAGTTTTAGAAAAAGACATTAAATTAAATTTACTTAGGTCTGCCTAGCCTGTTCCTCAACCCATTCATCGGGTTATTCACTACTCCTCTTCTTCTTCTTCTTCGCGTAAGTGATTCTGAATGCCTCATAATTTCTCAATAAGTAATAACTTGATATAAATTAAATGAATCAGCCATCGTCCGTTGGTAATTTCTCAGAACTAATAACGTGATACAAATGGATTCATTATATCACCCAAAACAGAAATTAAGCTTAAAGTTACATATTCATCAAAACAATTGTAAGCGAAGAAAAGAACGTCTATGTAATTTGCAGTAAACAAAGAAATATATGAAAAATATGCATAATATTATGATATCTAGCTGTGCGATAGAGGAGCAAAACAAATTAGGGAATTTGATATGTTTGCTACTCAAGTAGTTCTTTTTTTGGTGCAATTAATATTATAAAAACTAGCTAAAGTTATTACATACTGAGGCGTTCATTCTGCTTAATTAGAACATAATTGTTTCCCAAGCGGACTAAAATATTACAAATACAAACCGAACCTATTCTAATAAAAATCGTCCCATAATTAACTGCTTCTAACTTAGAACACATAAATCGGCGCTGTCATTAATAGACCTTAATCTTCAGAACTGAGTTAAGACCTAACCCTAGAATACAAACCTAATCCTAAAGGAAGAGGGAGCTGTCAAGAATAAGTACCTTAAATGGCTAGAAACTGAATAACTAAACATAGAAATTTCACATAACTATATAAATCTTTAATAGTTGGAAAAATAGTACCAAAAAGGGGGAAAGTTACCTCAAATGGTGTATTGTCGGTTGGACAGTGAACGGCGACGGCGGAAACTGGGCTGGGGACGGCGGATATGGGTGATGGGTAGTCAGCGGCGATGAGCTATGGCTGAAATCGAGTAGAGAGAGAGGAGAGAATGGAGTGTGAAATGAGATGATGGGAAAAGTAGTGTGATATTAATTTGATTTGCCCACCATGTGAGGTCGGTTACTTTATTATAATTATTTTTTATTTTAAAATTTTCCGACCTGGTGAGGTCGGTAACTGAAAAATTATTTTCGAATTTTTGTAAATTATGCATTCTGATTTCACGAGGTCGCCCAATTAATTATATATTTAATTTTAAAAAAATATTTACAGATCACGAGAGGTCTGCACTGTTTTGCGGGATAGCTTTGCGACCTACTAAGGTCGGTAATTTTTTTTCAAAATTTATTATCAAAATTAGCAACCTATTGACCTTTGCTTCCTTATCTTTGGTAACTAGAAATCAACCTTCACGAGTTGAGTAAAAATAGCTAGCCTATCTTACTCTCCCTATGCAAAATAGCAGTTCGTCTAGCCGTCTTTTAGCTTCAGGTCAGTTTTTGTAAAATAAAAATAAAAAAATAAAAATGCATGCTTATACCGATCTCATGAGGTCATTTTTTTTCCCTACCTCATTGAGGTCGCTTTTAAGCAGTTTTTTAGTAGGGGATTATCATGTTTTCCGTAGTTGGGGTAGAAGACGTTATTACGTAAAACGAAAAGAAAAAAAAAAACAGACTTAATTGACATGTCGAACTGTATTTATCAATGTTTAATAATAAATGTAACTTTTAACTTATATAATAAGGTGAGGGCCCCAAGTTGGGTGCATAATCTTTTGTTACACGGACGAATCTATAACTCTGTTAATCAATTAGTACCATATTTAACAGATAAGAATTGAGGAAAAGATCGGATGATCGATATATAGAAGGCAAAGTGTGTGATGGCCACATATTCTTTCAAGCACATCGTTTGTTGATAATTCAATGAAAGTGTAATTGTTTTTTCTTCCTAAGTAGTGAGTACTATAATATACCTGGCGCATCTTGATTTTTGATGCCCCTCCTGTTGCAGTGAATTCAAATTCTTTTTGTTTTATTTTATGGAGTAAATTTTTCAAATGATCACTTAACTTAGTGAGATTGTATAGTAAAGTCGCGTATCTTATTTTTTATTAATAAAATCACTTAATTATAAATCTTATTTAAACATATTAATGTTTAGCCAAAAAGCTACTATTTCTTTGCTAAAAAGAATATCTAAACTTGGCGCGTTTTATTTAAATTTCTTTAAACTATTTTTGGTCCTAATTACTCTCTTGTTCTTGACCTTTTTTTTTTTTTTTTTAATTGTTACCACTTCAAACAATAACTGGTCCTAATTAGCCCCATATTAATCTGACGTGTAAGAAGATTTAAAATACCATTTCTTTTTATATTTAGTCATTTCAACTGCTATTTCCTTATTTCCTTCCATACATTTTCTATATTCCTCTCTATTAAAATACAACTATCAGTTTCCTTCTTTTATCATTTTACTTTTAAGGGGGTAATAATTATAGAAAATCCAAGAAATAAGAGGATAATTAGAACCAGTTATTGTTTGAGGGATAATAATTATTTTAAAAAAAAAACGAAGGGGGGGGGGGGGAGGGGGGGGGGGGTTGGGGTAATTAGATCCAAGTATAATTTAAAGAGAAATTTGAATAAACTGTGTCAAGTTTAGAAGGCTCTCTAGATATTGTGCCAAAAATTTCTGACCCGAACCAAGACAACAAATCCATAGAGATCTGTCAACCATAGTAATCCATGTGATATTGGCATCTACGCACCAAGATTATAGAAAGTACTTATTTAAACAGACAACAAATCCATAGAGATCTCTCAACCTTTGACATTACGAAAACAAATTGGCACTGCGCATTCAATTATCCATCACGCCACTGAAAAAAAGGAATTGTTAAGTTAGACACTTTGTTTTATGTGCATATGTTAGAGGGTTTCTTATTTTTTATTTTTGTAAAAATCATTCATATTTTTTTCCGGTGAAATCGGATTTAATCAAAAAATCAGCTAGAGATTTGTTTATATAAGGTTTAAAGACAAGTGGGACGTATCCAACCCCGAGAACTCTTTTTATGAGCCTGATTCGGAGTAGTTTGGATCGTGATAGAGTTTAACAAACAACAAAGATCGTTTGATAAGATTTAAATAGCTAAAAAATGACTAGAAAGTGATGATTCCATGTACATTGCTTAGAAAATAATAATGGGACTACAAATGGTGAGCTCAAGAGGATGAAAAAGAAGATGCCTCTTCCTTCCGCCCAAAGCTACCTTATATAAGTCAAAGCAAGACTTTTCAACCCTAACGTTTGGGTGATGTAACTTGCATGTGGCTTAACGTGCTGCCCTGCTGCGGTACTCTGATCGAGGCCTGCAGACATAACCTAAGTCAGTAGGGGTGGAGTCCAGCTGTATAGCACCTTCGGCCTCCCTGATCATCCGGTCATGCAGCCTAGCCTCAGGAGCATGTTTCTCCCAATACACATATGTCAAAAATATTTTTGATAGTGAGTATTTGACTTTATCTAGTGTAGATCCTCATGCCTTCGTCAAAAGTAAGAATTCAAGTTTTTTTTTTTTTTTGGTGGGGGGGGGGGGGGGGGGGGGAGCTGAAACGACGAAATTTTATAGAAGCATTAAAAGAAAAGCAAGGGTTTAAGCTTTATAAATTTGCCAACTTCAAAGTGTAGCAGCGAATGGATACTTTTCTTACAAAAAAATTACGCAAACGGGATAACCTAATGTTTAGTCCTACAGATAGATGCTGGAAATTTGGCTTTTCGATGAATTATATTTTCTAAACAGTTAACCATGCAGTTTAGTAATTTTAATGAGATAAAATTTATAGTAATATTTTGTGACTTTGTGATATAACAGGTAAGTTTCCTTGACATCAACGAGACAAAAACATGTTACTCTACTGATACAAGAGATAAAATTTGGTGACCATGTGTGACGAGGTGGGGTCAAACTTCTAGTCTTCACTACCAATCTAGACAATGATTTCTTAATCTTTTAAAATAAAGACTATAATAAATTATACTCTAAATTAAGTTTTTATAACTAAAAATATTTTAAAATGTAAAAAAAAAAAATTGTGGTTAGAAATAAATCGGAAAGGGAAAAAAAGATTGGAAAAGCGTCAAATATTTCATTTTATTATGCAAAAATGATCAATTTTACCCTTCCGTTATTTCTATCCGTAAAAAATTACCCTCAACATTACCCTAGTGACTCAAATATATTTTTTCTCCGTTAAGATTGTCCAAGGTGAACGTCCAATTCCACATGACACTAATATTTGATGAGGTGGACGCCATGTAACATGTCACCTCAAAGCCTCAACCCATTCCCCCCACCTTCCTCCACTTTTTCTACCACCAATAGCACAATTCATGACTTTCCTGAATTTTTTTGGACGGTTAATTACCACACATTTTATCCCACTATTTAGCTAATTAAAATATATATGCTAATTGATTTGCTTCGGACAAATAGTTGAATATTAGTACCAGAACCTTTTTCCAATTTGTTCATCCTGCCTCCACTTATCTAGTGACTGGAAGAAACTGGTGATTTTAATATTTAAACATCTGCCCGTGGTTTTCTATGTCCAATCAAATGATTTATTTACTTGTAGCGATTGAAGATTTTACGAATCTTGAAATTTTAATTTAATTATTGATATATCAATGGGAGTAAAGTACTAATTCATTTCATTCCTTGTGATTTTCCACCAATGATAATTTAAAATAGACAATAAATCTCATTTGAGGCGTTGCCCATTGGCGTACCCTAGCTTATTAATGTTGTTGATCAGAGGTGAAATTAGTTTTGATGATTAGCGAATAAGTATAAGGAACCACGTCCTTAGCAGGTCTCGTGGAGGAATTGGTTATGCTGACAATTGGGTTGCAGAGTATTACGTAGATATTGAAGGACCAAGTCCTTAGCAAACGACTAGAGACGACTACTCATCAAAAGCTACGGAGCAGATTCCAAGTGCAAAAAACATTTCTCGAGGAATTGGGTTTATGGGTTAAACGTGTGGATCAAGGAATACGTAATCAAAAGGAAATATTGCTACACTTGCATAAAAGGAAAGAGCTTTGGAATTAGGAGTAAAATAACGTGGAACAAATAAGGAACCAAGTGCGAATAGAATTGAAATCCTTAACCAAATTCCTTTGGGAATCGGAGTGCAAAGCTTGGATGAACTCGACTATCACTCTTATATAAAGCATCACATTAATGCTATTGTCTCTTATGCAGTTCGGAAAGATTGAAATTATATTCCTGACAAATAGCAGTCACTGTGAGGAGTACTTTGAGAGAGTCAAACAGTTCAACGAGAGAACTTGTTCTAGAAGAAGTTGCTACTTAGTTCTTGAGTTGTTTTGTTTGGGTCTGTTGTTCTTGAGTTGTAACCTATTTCCGTTACTAGAAGTGTTGTAATAAGTGTTTAATGTAAAGGTTATTTAAAGCTAGACTAGGGGATTAGTCGTGAAAGAAATAGCTACAATTAGGTGAATTATAGAGTGAAAGATACTAAGTTTATAGTCCCTTTGATTATTGGGTTTGTAGCCTAAAATTGCTTGAGTAAGTAAAAGTTTTGAAGTAAATCCTACTAAGGTTAGTTATGATTTTTCACTCACTTGAACAAGGAGTTTTCCACTTTAAATTTCTTGTGTTTTACATTCCAGAGTTTACTTCTTATTAGTGTCTAAAGAAAGTGATTCTTCAGCTCAGTAGATGGTAGCTAAAATAACAAATGCAAAGACATAAATAATAAGCAATTCGTTGAAAAGACTGACGCTTACGGAGAAGTTCTCCCTTGTATTCATTCTTGCGGCAATAAAATAATAGCTCGTGCCTATTCTTTTATGGTGGTGTTAATGATGGTTGGGGTGATGCAGGGAAAGGAGGTGCTAGTAGTGGAAGAAGCAATAAGAAAAGGAGGGGTGAAATGAGGATTGAGGTACGGTGCTAAAATATTATTGTTATGATTCACGTAAATTAAGCGTTCACCTTTAGGCTTGAACAATCCTAAGAGGGGCATATTTGAGCTACTTAATTAGATAACGTCAGAAGTATTTTTTGTAGAGATAATATAACATAGTCAAAATTGATCATTTGGCATAATAAAAATATAAAGACTATTTAACTCATTATTTAACTCATATAACGCTGCCCATTTAAGCCCAAGACTGAAAATAGCCTTATTCTTTTTATTTTACCCAATCTTTAATTTTAAAAGGTCTGACTTTCTTTTTTTAGCATAATCATTTGATCTATTAATTCACAAAATCTAAACCTAATATTCCGCACAGCTTCATCCCTAAAACCAGACCAACTTTATCTTCTTCTTCTTCTCTTTCTTTTTAATTTTTTTCTTTAGATTTGTCTCTTCATGGTGAAGCAACTGCCATTCTAATCATTGAAAGTTGTTTGTTTGTGCATAAAAAGTGATTCAAATCCTGACTGGATGAAGTGTGCAGAGAAATTTCAGTAGCAAAAAAAAAAAAAAAATCATTGTTAGAGTCCTCTGAAAATCATTGTTAGAGTCCTCTGAAATTGTGAATAAGACAAGGGGATCTTTTCAAAATTGGAGTTGGCTGATCAAATATGGTTTGTTAGAAGTAGCGCTTGAACATTGTGGTTTAAATTTTGGAGTAGTTAGAACCGATTCAATATGGATTTGAACTGAAAATCAATGGAAAAAGTTAAGTAGAAGATGAATCGGGCAAAACCTTGACTGGTCATATAATAATCAGTGTATAATGACTGTATAATAAGTGTATAATCCACATATACACTACACACATACACTCACACATATATGAATTATACATGGATTTACATTGATATATATATATATATATATATATATATATATATATATATATATATATATATATATATATATATATATGAACTATACATAGATTTACACTGATTATACATCAAATATACACTGCATACTCAATGTATAATGTGTAGTAATTTGTGAAATACACTTTGTAATATTTATATACAGTGGATATACATCAAAGATATTAAATGATAGAAAAAATGGGTTCAAACAGTGGTTTTGATGATTTGTACAGAGAATTATTTTATGAAAGAACTCCATTATTGGGATCCTTTGAAGAAGAAGAAGAAGGATGCAAATTATAGAATAAATTAAGATCGGTGAATTTTGGGATTTAGAAAGTGATTTTCAAAAGAAGAAATAAGGTCTGCAATTGTAGGGTTATTTTAAGAAATAAAAAAAAAAGGGCTAATAGTAAAGGTATCCCAAATATAAATTTGACCCTTTTGTGATGACCCGCCACATCATCATGCCATCTAGACGCCACGTGGAACTATTTTTTGCCATGTAGGAAGCTTATGTGGATGCTTACATGGAGAGGATGCTAGCTTATGTGAAAAGGTTCTAGAGAAATATGGAGATTTCTCATGGAAGACCTTAGAACCTTATGGAATTGCATGGAAAGTCCTTAGAATAATCTAGTTGTGTAGAGATTTTTAGAAAAGGGGATTATTTGTAAATATGTAGGGACTTGTATAATAATTATTATTTACATACTAGTCCCTAGGTGAGTAGTATAAATAGGAGGGTCATTCATTTGTAAACCCTCAAGCAAAATCAATTAAGTCTTCTATAATAAAAAAACTTCCTTCTAGCAAATTTCTCTTGTCTTTCTCAATTACTATTCCCTTAGCGATCTTGAGTGTAGTAAGCTAGGCTGACTTGGCATAGCAAGATCGTGAGCAAGTTGTGCAAGAACGTGAGCGAGTTATCAAGTGCCGCACGTGCGCTTAGTTGAAGACTAAGGACGTGACACTTTCCCCTAAAAGACTGTTTGGCTCTCTAAGTAATAAAGTAACAATAATGTCATAGTACAAAATAGAACTATCATGGTAAAAAGGCCAAATACATATACAGCCCCCTAAACTTGTCACAATTTTGCATTTAAGCACCTTAACTAAGGGAATGACCCATTGGACATTTAAAATTAGGAAAAATTTCAAAAACCTCCCCTCACATTATGCTTTGTTTCACTAACCTCCCCTCACGTTTGCAATATTACGGCGACCTCCTCTATTTTAACTTTTATGTTACAACTATTTCATTCTATTTATTATAAATGAAAAAATAATATATCTGGATTGATTTGCCCTCCCTAAGATCATTCTCTTTTGATTAATTATTATTTCATTTTATTTTTATTTTTAATTTTTTTTTATTACATAGGGGGTAGAGAAAGGGGAAATGGGGGAGGGGATTACAATGTGGGGACTCGAACCCTCACCAACAAGGTGAAAGTTCAGGTAGTCAACCCACTAAGCTTCTAGATCCCTACATTATTATTGTTTCATTAATATCTCCTTTAAAAATTATTTCTTAGGAATATTAAAATGAAGACCATGTAGTTTTTTTTTTAAATTTATTTAATTTATTCTGTTAGCTTTTACCCAAACAGAAATTTTGCTTAATAATCAAATAAGTCTAACAGCAAGAAAAAGAAGACCATCCTGCCTTTAATATTAAAAAATGTATCTAAGAAGAGCATTTTCTCTTTTCCTTCGGATTACAATTACAATGAAGGATAAGAGTGACAAACTTTTCAGTCACAACGGAGGTCTCTCTTCTTTTACTCTCTCGCACTGCAGTATATACTCAATACAAACTTAGCCTAACGCGAAAATAAGAACCCTAATTAATCCCAAAGTAATTGATTACTTTTTACCTATCTCTCCTCTTTGGGTTATACTAAGAGGATTATTTTTCGAATATCAACTGAACACTCACTCATTCATCATATAAGAAATAACTTTTTAAAGGAGATAGTAATAAAATAATACTCCATCTGTTTCAATTTATTTGAACCTATTTCCTTTTTAGTCCGTGCCAAAATGAGTGACCTCTTTCCTAATTTGGAAACAAATTCACTTTATGAATGATTTACAGCCACACAAATTTTCAAGGCTTATTTTGAACCACAAGTTTCAAAAGTCTTCCCTCTTTCTTAAATATCGTGCCCAGTCAAATGAGTTCTTATAAATTGAAACGGAGGGAGTAATTAATTAAAAGACCAGGATCTTAGGGAGGGCAACTCAGTCCAGATATATTATTTTTTTGTTAATAATAGATAGAATAAAATAGTTGTAACATAAAAGTTAAAATAGGGGAGGTAATCGTAATATTGTAAACATGAGGGGAGTTCAGTGAAACGAAGCAAAATGTGAGGGGAGGTCTCTGAAATTTTCCCTTAAAATTATGCACAAAATGTAGGGCTGGGCGTTCGGTATTCGGTTCGGTAATTCGTTAATCGATAATTGAAAGTATATACCAAATACCGAACTTTCAAACTTCGGTTCAATAATTGGTAAATCAAACTTCGGTTCGGTACGGTATTCGGTAATACCATTTTTTGCTAGCAGCTGCATTCATTCATCATGTGCAAGAGATATTTTCAATATACAAGCTTATTGCTAAACTGAGCTAATTAGACGCAATCTAGTTACAGTTTGTGAGGC
Source organism: Lycium barbarum (assembly GCF_019175385.1). Taxonomy (NCBI): domain Eukaryota; kingdom Viridiplantae; phylum Streptophyta; class Magnoliopsida; order Solanales; family Solanaceae; genus Lycium; species Lycium barbarum. The sequence continues at coordinate 136,868,132 of NC_083340.1, read as the reverse complement.
AGTAAAGAGGTAATGAGCCATCACCACCTAACTGTCAAGTTAGCATCATTATCCAGTTAGGTTCCTCATCATCATCCAATCAGCAGTGCCATGCTATCAAATAGTTTGTACAAATTCTTTTTTACAAACTCAAACTTAAATTTATCGCTTGAAATTTGAAGTCAAGAGAACTAATACAGTTGTGCTTTGTTTATATTCATGACTTTCTACATCCCAATAATGCTTGGTTGCAAATTCTACATTTTAGAAGACACACTTATGAAACATCTCTTGGTAAGGTGGTGCTTCACGAAAAGGTGCCTTGTTCGGAAAAAATTAGAATTGTGCTGATAGTGTATTAGAATAACAATGGCCTGTGAGTTTTGGTAGGCAGAAGCAGACGGCATTATAAGGAAACAGACAAAAAAACTTATTATTCTATATATGTAGTCTGCAATACTACATGGTGAATGAATTGGAAAAAACAAACCTGAAATATTACATTATCAGAGGCAGGGGGAACATGCAACCAAAATAGAAAGGTAGATTAGTGACTGGTGACGGTAGATATGAATTCATCACAATTAAATTAAGTCTATTCTCCCCTTTACTCCTTTAGGCTTTATTGATATTTATTTCGGTATTCAGTATTTACCGAATTACTGCACGATATAATGGTAAATAACGAATACCGAAATCGAAATATTAAATTTTATACATCAGTCCCGAATATCGAACCGAAAACCGAATTACTGAATACCGAAATAGCCAGTTCGGTTCGGTAATTCAGTTTTCGGTATTTTATATCTAGCCCTAACAAAATGTGCCTCTTGAACACAACATGCACAATCAGCCAACAAAACAAGTGCGTGAACATCACACACTGCTGATGAGTTATCATTCACCAATCAAAAAAGACAAGAGCCACATTAAAATTAATCAAGAGAGAGAGGGGAAAAAAAAAAGGACAACATGAAAATAAGTGTTTCTTCTTCCCCTTCATCTGCAGAATCTCCGGATGACTTCATTGCAGGGCGTTCTGTCCAGCGTGCCATGGAAATGGGTAGGAGTTTTTGCAGTGGTTTAATTCCATCAGTTAGTGAGAAAAAATAAATCCTGAGTTAAATTAATTGAACCACAATATTAGCCATTTGAGACCAATAAAATAAACAGGAAAAAGGTACGTGGGGCAGGCTCCGGAACCAAAATGGCTCCAAAAAAACATTTTGAACCAAAATGGCCCAACAAAAAAAAACGTTACTAAAGTACCTATAGTGCAGTATTTTACTGCGCTATAGCACTAACGGAGACGGACCCGTTAAGTCCTATAACGCAGTAAAATAATGCGCTATACGGAATACGATGCAGCGTATAACGCATGATTTTACTGCGTTATAGGACTCCATAAAATCATTCCATTCTTCCCTTATTACGTAATTTTATCTTTTTTACGTAGTTTAGCCGTATATTAATCATGCTTTAAGACTCCGAAACTTCAATATTTTATATAGAACTCTAGTTATATTTGTACAATTAATAAAATAGGCTCAACACATCAAGAATACGTGATACTTTGAATTGTCGTTTTAATAGTTGAAAAGTGCTCGAAGTCCTTTTTTATTTGAAGACTTGTAGTCATTAGCTTTAAGTTATTTATCTTTTAGGGTTTCGTCTTATTTTTAAATTAATGCTTAACTTTATTTCGAATGTGTCATGTTTTTTTTATTATCAATAATAAAGACTAATGATAATATTTATAAAGATGCAAAAAATGTATAATATTTACGATAAATTGTACAACACTAATGTATATACACTATCGAGGATGGGTCCCACATGTAGTATGGCAGAGACTATCCCTAGGCCTAAGGCTCATACCTTCCCCACCGCCCTCGCCATCGTCTCCGTTGCCCTTTTTCCTCTTAATAACGGGGCGCTCCAAGTCATGATCATCTCCTCTTCCCCTAGCCCTTGCGCCCTTAACTAGAACGTGCTTCTTCTTGGGATCTTGTCCCGCTGGCACGCTCAGAACCTCAGGCTGAGCTGGGTCTGGAAACTGGACCTCTTCCTCGGTGGGAGTCGCCACCGCAGGCGCCGAAGGATGAACCTGAAAAATATATAAATATTAGTACCATTTCTTATTCATGTTGAATACATTAACATTATTTATTTAATCAAACCTGTGTGTCAACGGGCGCCTGAGAAGGCTCCTGAGATGGGTCTGTAGCCTCCTGAGATGGGTGTGATGGTGAATATGAGGTAGTCTCCTGGACGAGATGATGTTCGAAGTCCAAGTAAAGGTTATAAAAATTAAATAAACATTTACCTTATATTGAATAAAATTAGTTTAAGTAAAAACACTTACATGCGCCTCGGTAGTCTCATGAGAAGACACCTCTGCCTCGGCAGGCTGATGAGAATTTTCCGGAATGGGCAGCTCCTGTGGTCCCACTGGCGCCGAATCCTAAAATATAAAAAAAATGAAATAATAAGTACTTTAATGATCAAATATGTATATTAAATATTGACCTTATATTGAATAAAATAAATTTTAATAAAAAGCTTACCTGTGGCTCGGTAGTCATATGGGAAGACACTGCTGGCTCGGCAGACCCATGAGAAAATGGCTGAGTGGGTGGCTCTGATGGACCCGCTGGCGCCGAATCCTAAAATATGAAAAAAATGAAATAATAAGTACTTTAAATGATCAAATATGTATATTAAATATTGACCTTATATTGAATAAAATTAGTTTTAAGTAAGTAAAAAACTTACAGGCGCCTCGGTAGTCTCATGAGAAGACACCTCTGTCGCGGCAGGCTGAGTGGGTGGCTCTGATGGACCCGCTGGCGCCGAATCCTAAAATATAAAATATTACTAAATAATGAATAACATATATATATATATATATATATATATATATATATATATATAGATTTAAAATAAATAATTTAAATGAACAAATATGTATTTTAAATACTAACCGGGATCAAAAACTCATCTAAGTCAAGAATCCGGGCTCCCTCTAAATTCCTCACAGGCCGCTCATCAGCTAATGAAGCGCGTAACGCCGCCCAATCAACGTTATCACGCTCCTCCATGTATGCATTATGGCTCGGATGTGATGAAGACCCGGGTATCTCAGCAAGTAAGAGCGCCGGCGTAAATGTAGGTGAATCTCCAGGTGAGATGCCACCGACCTGGAAGGGTTGCGGATGGACTAGACCGTGAACGCCCTTTGGAATGGGATCGGCCTCATCTGCCTCATCTACCAGTCCTCCACCACCAGGTCCTCCGGCAGCAGCGTCGCATCCTCTACGCGCACGACGTCTTCCGGCAGCACGGCATACTCTGCCAGCACGGCCTCCTCCTCTGGGAGCCCCCGGTGCTGCTTGATACTCAGCCTCTGGAACAGGCTCCGCCATGCGCCTAATCTCGCCTGCCTGGCGGATACCATCCTCGGAAATCCTAACCATCTCCGCGGCAAGCCCCGCAAGCCCAGGGTATGGCATATGCTTTAACCCCAAGATGCGTAAACGTTGTACGGCCACCAGCTGCATTTGTGTTTAACAGAAACAAAAAAAGTTTATTTTTAAAACGTAACAATTAATGAAATTAGATAAATCTAAATACGATAAACTTACCAATGTCTCGTACTACCCCGCGAGTGTTGAATATCCTACATCCCTAGGGGGACGCTAAGCTGGGTTGCCAATCAGTGATCTGATGGTACCAGCGCATGTAATGCTCAATGGGAGTCAAATGGCCGACCACCGCTAAAGTGCCCAACCTGTTCTCCCAACGATGGAGCTGGACATCCATGAAAGCCAAAAATTTATCATCAATGGCAGCCCGATCATCCCGCTGGTAGTGTCGGAGCTCATGACGGACATCAGGGGGTATACTCTGTGTATGCCCAAACTGTCGTAAGACACGCTCGGGCATGTGATCCTCTACGATGTCCAGGTGTATCAGTGGACACCGCGACCTCCAAACCCCCTGACCTGCCCTACAGAAGGGGGGCAAACCATCTAATATAGCAGCGTACGGCGTCCATATAAATAGCTGCATAACATATAAATACAAATCAGTGATCACCATGTAGAAAAGACATTTAATTAAATTATTAATGTAAATTTAAATAGTTTTACCGCATCATCCGTCATGTGATCAAGCTGGTCCCGGAATGGAAGAATATTGTGGTGCGTATCGACATCCCGGTCAAAACCCGCTGTCCACCTCCTCGCATAAGGCATGTCAATCTCGAGATGATGTCTAGGTACGGGCTGAAAAGGTAGCATCCTCTCCCACACCTATAACTGTAAGCGATATTAGAAAATACGATTTTTAGTCGCCCTTTCAAGAGGTTTGTTGACATTACAGGAACGCACACTTAAATATTACCTGGAGAAGAGCAAAAAATCCACACGCATCTCTAACAGCACCAATAGACGCTCGGCACAGGCATCTGTAAAGATACACCAAAACAGCACCGCCCCAGCTGTAGTCTCCCAAGCGGTCCAGATGTTCCAAAAAAACCAAGTAACGTAAACTGACAAAGGCACCCGATGAATTCGGGAACAAGATGCCTCCGAATATAATAAGCAGGTACAGACAGGCATGACGATCAACATCGTCCTGCGGGGTGCCGTCGCCAACCGGATCCAGACCCTCCAAATAAGTGCAGAGTGCACTAAGCTGAACCCGACTCTGTCCGGATATCTGGGCCGCGGCATCAGGCACGAAGTGGGTGAGCCTAGTCAACTCTGTCACCCACGTCCGACCAGGAAGAGGCTCGTACCGAGTGTACAGTGGCTCTCCATCAACCCGCAATCCAAAGAGGACCTCTACATCCTCAAGTGTAATCGTGGCCTCACTAGTGCGAAGATGGAAGGTATGTGTCTCTGGCCTCCACCGCTCAACCATTGCCATGATGAGCGCCCAATCATGTTGTACCCGACCAACGGACACACAACGGTAGATACCGCCCCGAAACAATATCTCCAACACGCGAGGGTGTGGGGGGTGCTCGCGTAAAAGAGTCCACGCTCTCTACAGCCTACGGGGACGGAGCCTAGTAGATATCCCTATAGTACTGGCCCATAAAAACTCTGACCTATGATTGTCTTGCAAAGACAATACTGATCTATAATCGGTCCCGGGTGAACAGCGGGCCCTGGGTGATCATCGGCCCCAGGGGGAACATTCGGATCCATGAAAGAGTCCGGTCTGTACAAACTAAATTAGTCATTATTCTTGAAATGAAAGATAAATTATATTAACTAATCGAAATTTAGCAGTAATATTTGTTTGGAACTATATTTTGAATATGTGATATATTTTTAGTTGACCAAATAACCAACACAACTACGATAAAATTAAACTAAGAGTTCATATTCGTCGACCACATATTTTCCTATAAACTTTATATTTTTTTCGTTAGCTTATGTATTTATGAAAAGAAGAACTTTAACTATTCTTTTTAAGATAATTTTTTATTTATTTAACATATATATTCATGCTTTTAAAATTGTATAGATTAACATTTCATAATCGTTTACAACTTGTTTGGATGGTTGTTACCTATTGTATTATATTATGTTGTTAGTATAAATAAAATGTTTGATTTGATTGCTACTTTAATTTTATTGTTATGTAACGACGAGAGGTTCTATTTTATGTAATCATTGATTTGGTCCTATATAATACAACATAATACGATAAATGTCAAAACAATACATAACAATCATCCAAACAAAATGTTAACAATATAATAATTCATTACCAATCAGCTTCTTTCAATTCATAAAGAATATTTAATAAATACTCAATTAACAAAATAATAATTCATTAACAATTCATAAATAATTAACCAAATTCAACTCATAAACATATAACAAATTAACAATGTTAACAATTCATAAATAATTAACCAAATTAACAACTCATAAACATATAACGAATTAACAATGCATAAACATTTAACAATTAACAATTCATAAACATTTAACAAATAATGAATTAAACCAAAAAAAAAAAAAAAAACGAAACAGTGGCCTAAGCCACTGCCCCCAGCCGATCAAACCCAAAAAAAAAATGATTTTTTTTGTTAATGACGATTAAATGTTAAACATGCATGCAATATAATGTATATAACAAAATAATAACAAAAGTTCATAGTAGAAAACCTTAATCGAAGATTTTTTGTAGATATTTTAATCGAGTTGTACGCCGCTTTTTCTCAAAATTCAAACTTAGAATCTTGCTCCTTGACTTGAATATACCGAGAATCTAAACTTTCTAGATGAAATTTACTAGAAAACGACGTTTTTAATGAGTGGGGACCACAGAAGCCTGCCCTCCAATGGCGTTTTTTAAAAAAATTTGCCACTGGAGGGGGCAGTGGTGGAACCTGATCGGGTTATAGTGGAAGACTATAACGCATGATTTTACTGCGTTATAGGAGTTTCCCTCTCTCCTATAACGCAGTAAAATCATGCGTTATACGCTGGATCGTATTCCGTATAGCTCATTATTTTACTGCGTTATAGGACTTAACGGGTCCGTCTCCGTTAGTGCTATAGCGCAGTAAAATACTGCGCTATAGGTACTTTAGTAACTTTTTTTTTTGTTAGGGCATTTTGGTTCAAAATGTTTTTTTTAGAGCCATTTTGGTTCCGAACTCCGTGGGGCGGTGGTGGATTGGGTGATGGAATTGGAAAGTTCATTCCTATACCCATTGGCCATTACCATAAGAACAAAACCCATTAGCGAAGTGCAATTTGTTAAGTATGACTATTCAATATCATTTGAGGCATATTTTCAATTCGGGCATTTTGACCATTTTATTTCTACGAGACATTAGGGATATATGGAGGACATGAACTAAATGGAGGTTTTGTCTGTTCAGAAGTTACATAGTTGACTGAAGGCACCATTTTTTCCGGTGAGCTCTTTACTGAAGGTTTCGATTGGCTGTCAAAATGAGCAGATTTTTCACAAAGTATCTATGTCAGTAAATTATTGACCTCATTCACGCGATTAGAAAGGGATAAAAATCACATTTTATGCCATGTCAGCACAGCGTGCTTAATAGATACTTCCTCCGTTTCAATTTATGTGAACCCAATTAACTAGGCGCGACATTTAAGAAAGAATGAAGACATTTAAAACTTGTGATTCAAAATAAGTTTTTAATATTTATGTGGCTGTAAATCATTTCATAAAGTGAATTTGTTTCCAAATTAGCAAAGAGATCATTCATTTTGACACGAATTAAAAAGAAAATACATTCACATAAATTGAAACATATGTAATACAATTTTTATAGACGTGAGGTGTTCAATAGGTCATTCCCAGGCTACCTATGTATTTGGCCTAGTAAAAACCAAAAAGATTCAATACTAGAAAAACTCAAATTACATGGGGATTTTGTTGAGGATTGTACAAGAAAATTCGCAAGTAACTTAGTTTCCTGCGAAATTTCCTGCCAAAACAAATCTGATGGAAAAATCTTCGTGGGTAATTATTACTTGCTGATTTTAAAATCCCCAGAAAAGTTACATGCGGATTTAAAATCCCTAGATAATTACTTGCGGATTTTTTCGTAAGAAATTCTAAAAATTCGCATGAAAGTTTTGGTAAAAAAATTGGAAAAATGGAATTTACTTGTGGATTTTCATAGGGAGATATCCGCAAGTTAATTCCCATGAAAATTCCCCAAGGGTCTGTTTGGAAAGCCACCTAGTAATTGGAATTGGTGTAATTACTACCCTAGTAATTACACAGTCTAGTAATTACACAGTATTGTAATTACAATGACATGTTTGTTTGTCATAATGTAATTACAGTGTAATTACAAGCGTGCTGTTTGGTTGCACAAGTGTAATTACACAGTTAGTTTAATTTTAAAATAAAACTTCACTATAAAAAATTTAAAATTAATATTTAAAAAATATGTGCTTTTATACATGATATTAAATTAACTATTTAATAACACATTATTTCTTGAAAATATGTTAATTAATAATCATATATTTGTAACTAATATTGTAAAAAATAGTTGATATATAATGTCAAATTAATAATATTTTTATTTTAATTGATTATAAATCCTTTTTTTTTGTGAGAACATCGTGGGATTTGATGTTTGAGAAAAAAAAAAGAATATTTATAAATATAATGCCACAATATTATTCAAATGTTTAACAAAAATTCTATCAATTATAAGTGAAAAATAAACAACAAGCAATGTGAAATAACAAGTCAATAGTATTAAAACAAATAAATTAAAGTAAAAAATATAACCTAAATTCAAAATCCAAAAGAATTTTTTTTAACATAATACTCTTATGTCAAATTTCAACATTACATAAGTAAGTTCCAACGTAACATAAGTAAATACTCCTATAATTCAAAAGAAAGGGAAAATATAAGTCTATAACCACATTCAACAACGAAATTATACTTTAATAACGTCACTCATTATATGCCAAGTTTGTTAATGACTCATTCTTTCTAATATTAAGAGATGTAGTTTCAAAAATTATAATAATAATACTGTTATGCTAAATGAATAAAATAAAAAAAATACGAGCAATTACATGGAACCACAAGAAGTAAAGGTTGGAAATGACAAGAAAGGAAATGAAATATAAATAATATAAAAAGAAAAATATATTTTAAAAAATAAAAATAATTAAAAAGTAAAAATAAATTAATTAATAGAAATAAAAAAATAAATTAGAAAAGCAAAGAAATTAAAATAAAATAAAAAATAAAAGAAATAAAATAAAATAAAAAAAGAAATAAACTAAAAAGTAACTCTGTAATTACAGGGTGTAATTACACCCAATTCTCAGCCCTCCCTTGAGAATTGGAGAGTGTAATTACACCCTGTCAATTACACCAAATTCCCACCTAACTGTGTAATTACACCCAATTACATCCAATTCCAATTACCTGGGTGACTTTCCAAACAGGCCCTAAGTAATCTGTAGAATCTGTTTTGACAAAAAAAAATAAAAATTAATATCATGAGAAAAAGAATAATAAATATTAGAGTGATCCCACTTTATCCCCCTAACATTTAAGAGTTGGGAAACGATACCCCCCTCACATATTGAATGAGAATGATAACCCCCCTATCAAATATTTTCCGATGAGAATCTTTTGTTTTTTAATAAAGATTTTTTTTCTTTCAAGAATTAAATACAAAAATACATATCTCTTATTATTGTCCCATTCATCTATTCCACTGAAAATAATGTACAACAACTACTTGAAAAAATCTGTTAAAAAATATCTTTATTAAAAGGGTGAAGATGATTTTCACCCCCAACTTTGCTTTAAAAATCAAACTCCCCCCTCAACTTTGAATAATAGACATTCTCCCCCATTTATTCTATGCAATGACTATTTCATCCTTGTTTTTTTTCAATCCTCCATTTATGTAATACATTTTTATATAATATATAATAATTATTTTTTTAATGTAGGTATTTATAGATTCTTATTTAAGTTCATTAAAATTATAAGTACAATAATACTTTTATGAATTTGTAAATGAATCTAATGCTATTTTTTATGATGGTTCAATATTATATGTAGTAAGTATATATATGTATGTACATGCATGTATTTATATTTAAGTTTCACTTCTCTCTTATTCTCTATTTTTTGTATAATAAAATTCATTTACAGTATAAATAAATCATTTTTAAAAATTTACCTCTATTTTTTAATTGTTTTTGCATTACCTGCATATAAATATATTTATAAAGTTATGACGAACCATTTTTCACTTGTAAAAATAAATATTAAAGTTTTTATTAGTTTTAATAATTTTTTTTGTTTATTCTACTAATTTATTTTATTATAAAACGTCATTAACTTATATACTCAATTAGTATTCTCACTTTTTTCTTCGACTGCAAGATAATATTTATTTGTTATAATACATAAATTAAAAAAATTAAAAATATCATGATTTTAAAGAAGTAAAAACACAGAAGGCAAAAGTTGATAATGTAAAGGGTGAAATAGGCATTTGAAAAAGTCAAATAGGATAAAGGGGAAAGAATATCTATTGTTCAAAGTTGACGAAAGAGTTTGATTTTTAAAGCATAATTGGGAGGAGTAAATGATTTTCACCCTTATTAAAAATAAAAGATTCCTCACCGAAAAATATTAAATAAAAATATTAAATAGGGAAGTTATCGTTCCCATTCCATATGTGAGGGGGTATCATTTTCCAACCCTTAAATTTCCTCACCGAAAAATATTAAATAAAAATATTAAATAGGGAAGTTATCGTTCCCATTCCATATGTGAGGGGGTATCGTTTTTCAACCCTTAAGTGTTAGGGGTAAAGTGAAATTCACTCTAAATGTTATGATTCTCCATCAACTAGAATGTACCTACAACACCCCCTCCCCCCCTCACCTTACTCGCTGGAGACAGCACACCACTCAGGACCTGATGAGTCCGGAACCAAAATGCCAAAAAAAAAACATTTTGAACCAAAATACCCCAATAAAAAAAAAGTTATCAAAATGCCTTTAGCGCAGTAAATTACTGCGCTAAAGCACTTAACGGGGACGGCTCCATTAAGTGTTATAGCGCAGTAATTTACTGTGCTATAGTTCGTCCTCTTTTTTTTTTCGGCCCTTTTGGTTAACCCTTCTTCCATTACACTTTTTAACGTATTTTGACCATAGATTAATCATGCTTCGAGACCCCGAAACTTCAATATTTTATATAGAACCCTACTTTTTTTTGTGCGATTAATAAGGTAGGATCAATACATCAAGGATACACAAAAGTTCAGATGACCGTTTTAGTGGTTGAAAAGTGCTCGAACGCCATTTTCGTTTGAAGGCTCGGTGACATTAGCTTGAAGTTTTTTACGAATACTTAAACTTGTTCATTAATAATTAATCAAAAGTTACTCAAAATGGCAGCATTCATACAAAAAAAAAACTTAATTAAATTGCATCATTCATTCATAACCTTGAGTAGATGAAAATACTTAACATACTAATTAATGAGAAATAACAGCATAATCATAAATTTAACTTAAAACTAAAATCACAACATTCTTAATCATCATCATAGTACAAGTCCTCAATATCGTCCTCAGAAAAATATTGGCGGTTTCTTAAGACGCATCTTTTTTCAGTAGCAGTTAGTTTTCTACCGGTTGATGATGCTTGTTCTTCGGCCAACTATAGCATGTAAAATCTACATTGTCTTGCCAGCATTCTGTTGTTTTCTTTTCTAATCCTTTGCACGGCAAGCTCGTAAGTTTCTGGACCTACTTGAGGCATGGTTAAGGAGTACCTTGTTGGGATTGGAGCTTTGAGATTTTCCAAGTCACGAACAAGACGTTCTGATTCGGCAAGCCGATGTGACCATTCTCGGCGTAAACCGCAATAATATTCCCGCGGATCTGAATATTTCACATTGCAGAAATCATCATTACGCTCTATAAGAAGGTGGGAATTTAGCTCATCTAGTTTGAAATCACTGGCATCGCTCGAAAAACTGGTATGATTTGAACTTTCAACATCACTGCTATTTGGTTCTTTTGGAAGGAGTAAAGACCAAGGTGAGTTTCTACTACTCGACATTGAATATGGTGTAGTCTAATAACAAAAGAAAGGGCTACTTATATAGTTGCAAACCCCCAAGTACCCTGGGGGGGGGGGAGCGAGGGGGGGGGGTCTTTATGACCCTACCTACTTACCTCATTGTAAGAAAAATATTAATCTTCATCGGACATTTCACAGACCGAATCTCACTTGGATCTAAATCTTGTGCTACCATGTAAACCATATTCTACCCTATGGTAACGTATTTGCATCCGATTGTTCTCTTCACGAAAAACGATTAAGAGCCAAATTAAACTCTTGTGGAGTTCCGCGAGACATTGACATAGCACGTTTTTTTGGGCGTTTAAGCCCTACTGACGCTAACTTGTGCTCCAGTGCTTCAGCTTCCCTAACACGCCAATCCCACTCCTCTCTCATTTTATTATTGTATTCTCGATTGAATCTGTCGTTAGGGTTATTTGAGTAATGAAAATCATCATCACCTAGTTCCCAGGTCCTACCCATTGCTTCAAAGATGTTTGCTGGAGTGAACGATATAACACGATTAATATCTCTAAATTGGTCAAAAAATGACATCGTAACTCAATTTTGTGTAGAATGTTGTGTTGTTCGTCAAATTACGTTATATAAAGTTTGATTCGAATCATGATGTTTTTTTGTTTGACAGTTGAGGTGACAATACGATGTGGCGGCATAGCGCAGTAAAATACTGTGTTATACCGATATAACGCATTAAATTAGTGCGTTAGTCTGACATAACGCATTATTTTACCGCGTTGTGAGGCTTCTGTGACAGAATAACGCAGTAATTTACTGCGCTATTATGCCATAGCACACTTATTTCATGCGTTATGCAACACTTTATACACTTATTTGATTTGACGTAACACTGCAAGACACTGTAATTGCATGAATGCGTTGGTTCTATATTCAAACTTCGAATCCTATTAATACTGAGTTCGTAAAGCATAAAATTCTAAGTTTCTAGTTTTAGCATTTTCTATTCCTCCTCAATTATTCAAAATATGGCAGATGTTCCAAGAATTAGAGTTTCTTTATTCTGGGACGGACAAATTATATTCGAGGAAAATAATTTGCGATACGATTCTCCCCCAAAGTACCATGTTAAGTTTCCACTTGACTTAAAATTCTCAAAACTACTCCAAGACTTGTATAATAGTACAAGTTAGTAGAAGTAATTTTGATCTCAATATAATTGGAAAATATCCAGTGTCATTTACGCCGCAAGGTGTAACTAGTTATGGACAGTGGTACATTCACAACGATGATTCTTTGACTGATTATTTGAAGGTGCCTTATGATTATAGGCAATGCATAACTTTAAACGTCCTTGAAATGTATATGGAGAAGGTGCCCATTAATCGACTTGAATTCATGGCTAGGGCTCCTCAAGAAGCCCGAAATAGACCTCGTCGGGAAGCCCTGTCTATAATTCAGGCCGAAGTCACTCAAGCGGAACCTACTTATCAACACAATTACCCTGACATGAGTACTTATGAAGGCATATTGACGAGCCAAATGCCTCTGGATAGTTTAAGTCAGCAATTTGACGGGCAGTGGTAATATTCATTTTTTATATTCATTATTATTATTATTATTATTATTATTATTTTATTATTATTATTATTATTATTATCATTATTATTATCATTATTATTATTATTATTATTATCATTATTATTATCATTATTATTATTATGATCATTATTATGATCATTATTATTATCATTATTATTATCATTATTATTATTATCATTATTATTATTATTATTATTATTATTATTATTATTATTATTATTATTATTATTATTATTATGTGTAGTGGCACTTGAATGCTACTAATGATGTCGATTATATTATTTAGGGGTTATACACCTGATATGGATCATATCGGACGGTCTCCTCAATCGGGATGGAAGAATCAGGTTGGAACATCCTCAGCCTATCCAACAACTCAAAGCGACGGTCCTTCCTCAAGTTTCGGTGCAGTTGATTACTATCGGTATGTCTATTTTTTAACATCAATAGTGTTATTTGATGTGTAGTAGTTAAAACACCCTAATTTCTTATGTAGGGAGAATGTGGTGGTTGCACCAAATTATAGGCAAAGGCCTCCTATGGATGGTGCGGATTATCCGAATTATACAGTGACATCATCCAGCGATAATGAGGAAATACCTAATGCGGATGAAAGTGACGATGAGCAAAGTGATGATAAGATTGAGGTTGGAACTAATCCTCAACATCAAGTAAAACTGTTGCAAGACATGATGGACAGTCCAACACACGAGGAGGAACTGAATTCACAACAACCATTCGAACAAAAAGAGTCGACTCTGGTTCAGCCGCAAAGCCAATTTCAACAGCAAGAGTCGACGCCTATTCAGTGGAATTCCGATGAGATCCCCTATCTTGATCATCTTCAAGATCGCCCGGGTGCCTTTGTCTTTACTAGGGATGATGATCATATTCGGCAAAGTTTGTGGAAAGAGCCAGTGGATCTTTTAAAACAAAAAGCTCATATTGAAAAAGAGATGATTTTCAGCTTGAAAAAATCATTGCAAAGGGATGTTAAGATTTATTGAATCCAGGGGATGAGGGAGTTTAAAGTTGACGATTCCACACGAAAACTTTGGCGATTGATCTGCAAGCGAAAATATCAAGGCTGCGAATGGATGCTCCGTGGTAAGGAAACTGCTGAAAAGATGTGGACTATTTCAAAGTTCTACACAAAGCACACTTATGATATGGGTGACCTCCCAGATGATCATTGTAATCTAGATACCAATATGATTGCTCGTGTGTTAGTTGGCGACATTGCAAAAAACCCAAGGTATCCCCTTTGCCTATGTTCATTTTATTTTTGGTGTTAATATAATGTTCGTCGTTGCTATATGCTGATATTTCAACTTTTTCAGGTACCCTATTAAAGATTGTATTACAACCGTCCTGAAAGTATATAGCAAAACTATTACTAGGAGGAAGGCGTATCTTGGGCGTAGGCGTGCACATGAGATGGTCTCCAGCAATTGGGAGGGCTCTTTCAAGAAGTTGCCGAGATACATGGCGGCTCTACAACACTTCAATCATGGTACTGTTGTTGAATGGAAGTTCAAATCGAAACCTGGTGTGCCCGGTAATATTTTTGATTTTGTGTTTTGGGCATTCAAACCATGCATTGATGGTTTTGCTCATTGTCGGCCTGTAATATCAATTGATGGAACACATGTGTACGGGAAGTATGACATAAAGATGCTAATAGCAGTTGGAATGGATGCAAATTGAGCTATATTCCCTCTAGCTTTTGCAATTGCAGCTAATGAGAACATTAGTACGTGGGGTATGTTTTTGGACTACTTAAGGCAACACGTTATTAAGGATCGCATGGGAATCTGTGTGATATCAGACAGAAATGCTGGCATATTGCACTATATGTTCAATTTGCAGGGGTGGCAGCCACCGTTTGCCTACCATTGTTATTGTTTAAGGCATTTGAAGGCAAATTTCCAAAAGGCATATCGAATCCCAGCACTTTGCAATTGGATGTGGGCGGCTGCAACAGAGCATCAGGAGAAGAAGTTTAACCTGCAGATGGACATTATTAGGCGGGCGAATGAGAAAGTCTTCCACTGGTTGAATGCAATTGATAAAGACAAATGGACATTACACCAGGATGAAGGTAGGCGATAGGGTATGCTGACAACAAATAGCTTTGAGTCATTC
Source organism: Lycium barbarum (assembly GCF_019175385.1). Classification (NCBI taxonomy): domain Eukaryota; kingdom Viridiplantae; phylum Streptophyta; class Magnoliopsida; order Solanales; family Solanaceae; genus Lycium; species Lycium barbarum. The sequence continues at coordinate 136,852,797 of NC_083340.1, read as the reverse complement.
AATGGCTTGTTGAAATCTGCACGCGGACTACCCGTCACCACAATGGTGAGAATGACATTTAAGCAAGTTGTGGAGCGGTTCGTCACTAGATCAAAAGAGACCAAAGCATATGCAGCAGAAGGTCTAAGGTGGATGCCAAAACCGTCAAAACTGTTCGAGTACCACAAATATAAGGCTCAGAAATATGACCGGATGAAGTATAACCCTGCAGAGCGCATATTTGTACTCACAACAAGTGTGCACCAAGGTAAAGGAGGTAACGTCCACACAATTTGTGAGATTCCAAGAACATGCACATGCGGCAAGTGGCAATCATATCACATGTCATGTTCTCATGCCTTCAAGTGTTTTATCACAATAGGAAAGAACGTCTCCTCGTACATGGCTGAGGAATATACAGTTGAAAATTATGTAAGAACGTATGCTGGAAGGTTCTACCCACTTGGCAGTGAGTGTTATTGGCCACCGGATCCATTTTCAATGGTTGCAAATAAAGCATTTATCCGTAAATTCAGAAAGAATGCATACTTGCGCATTCATAATGAAATGGATGTTCCACCGGGGAGATACACTCGAAAATGCTCATTTTGCAATTATGTTGGTCATGATAAACGCAAGTGTCCCTTACGACATGGTGGTTAAACTACATCTCGCGGTGGAAGTACCTCTCGTGGTGGAGGAAACTTTCGTGGTGGAAGTACCTCTAGTGGTGGTGGCACATCTAGCGGTAGTGGCGGAAGATCAAGTCAAGGGCATTAATTGATGAATGTTTTTTAAGTTTTTTTCTTACTTTGATGATTGTATTTTAAAAAGTTTGGCTTTCTCATTAATTAGTATGTTAAGTATTTTCATCTACTCAAGGTTATGAATGAATGATGCAATTTAATTAAGTTTTTTTTTTTTTTTTGTATGAATGCTGCCATTTTGACTAACTTTTGATTAATTATTAATGAACAAGTTTAAGTATTCGTAAAGAACTTCAAGCTAATGTCACCGAGCCTTGAAACGAAAATGGCGTTCGAGCACTTTTCAGCCACTAAAACGGCCATTCGAACTTTTGCGTATCCTTGATGTGTTGATCCTACCTTATTAATCGTATAAAAAAAAGTAGGGTTCTATATAAAATATTGAAGTTTCGGGTTCCCGAAGCATGATTAATCTATGGTCAAAATACGTTAAAAAGTGTAATGGAAGAAGGGTTAACCAAAAGGGTCGAAAAGAAATTATCGAGTAATCGGAGATGAAAAAGAAAAAAAAAAGAGGACGAACTATTTTGCTTTATTTACTGCTCTATATTTTTGAGACATTTTGGTTCCGGACTACATACAAAGACCCTCAATATTATCATTTCTCTTAAGTACCTAATTAAACCAACTTTTCTCAATTATAGCTCAACCGTATTTCCCCTAGGTCCCAAGAAGGTAATGTCATTTCCTGCAATGCGAGAAGCCACAAACTGCAATGAGGTTGCACTAAGCTAATATTGAGTGGAATTGCACAACTATCAACCGATGTGGGACAAAGTTTGTCCAGTTAATTTATGGTTGTTTCTCTCACTTTTTTTTATTTCACAATTTTTTTTGTCTTATTATTTCTTTGTCATTTTTTTTGTTTGAGAAGGAAGCATAAAACAGGATTTCACAAATGAAATGAAAACTCTATTTCAGATTAAGGTAAGTAGATCAAATTACAGTTGTATAACTTGTTATTCTTAGTCATTTTTACAAAAGTTCCATTTAGTATACCGGGAATGACAAATTTAATTCATTTCTTAGATGAAAAGTGCCTTAATTAACAAGGATTAAACACATTACATGGTTATGTAATTAGTAAAAATAAAAATAGTTCTGGCCTAGCTTTTGGAAGGCCAAAAGTGCTTATTTTTTAAAAAGTGAAGTGTTTGACCAAGCTTTTTGAAGAAATTAGGTGTTTTTGGAAAAAGCAAAAGAAAAATAAATCCCAAAATCACTTTTTTGAAAAACACTTTTGAAAAAATGCACTTAGAAGCACTTTTAAAACTTGGGTAAATATTAATTGCTGGTCAAAAGTACATTTTAAATTAATTGGTCAAACACAAAGAGCTTCTCACCAAAAATATTTTTTGAAAAGCACTTTTTAAAAAAAAAAAAAACTTTTCAAATAAGCTAATTTTAGAAGGTTAGCCGAACAGGCTATAAGTCATTTGAATAATGTAACCAATAAGTTAAATCAAGAAATAATGTTTGGAAATAGAATCATAATTTCACTTGATAAGGGTCAGTAACATACTATAATTGAATTCCATAATTTCAAATATAAGTGAAAAAATAACATGAGTTGAATAGATAGTTAAATATTTGTTACATCATTTATGTTAATAACAAATGTAACTTATTTGTTCTCTTCTTAAGAATTAAACTTAAATTGTTCAATAATACATATTTAGTACTCTCTCCGTTTCAATTTATGTGAACCTATTTTTTAATTATTCTGTGTCAAAAAGAATAACTCATTTCTATATTTGGAAATAATTTACATTTATGCAATGATTTATAGCCACACGAAATATATGTGACTCATTTTACACTACAAGCTTAAAATTCTTTTCTTCTTTTTAAAATTTGTGCCCCACTCAAATGGGTTCACATAAATTGAAACAGAGAGAGTATATTTTATGATGATCTCAGCTGAAAAATGTTAAATGTTATTGTATCATAACGTTGTTATATCCTTTTATGTTAGTCATAGTAAATTCTTAATTATTAAAAAAATTATGACAATTATTTTCTTATTGAATTTGCTCGAAACAAAAAAGTAGTAACCCATTATAATGCTTAATGACTTGTAGTATTCAATCCAAACCATATATCACATCACGGGATCAACATTTTAACTATATTTATCTAAATCATAGCAACAAAATTCATAGGTAATTCCCTAGGTAATACAATCCATGGGTCAATTTCCAAGAAATAATCTCCAGCTAAAATCGCAACAACAAAATTCCTAAGTAATTTCGCAGGTAATAAAATCCTGGGTAACTTCTCGAAAAATAATCTTCAGCAAAAATGTCAGCAAGAAAATCCCTATGTAATTCTGTAGGTAATATAATCCCTAAATAAATCCCCAAGAAATAATCCCCATCTAAAATCGTGGCAACAAAATCCCCAAGTAATTCCACAGATAATAAAATCCCCATGTACATTCCCAAGTAATAATCCCAAGGTAAATTCGCAGCAACAAAATCCCCAAGTAATTTTCCAGATAATATAATCACCTGGTAAATCCCCAAGAATTAATTGTTAGGTAAATCCGCAAGTACCATTACCTGGGGATTTTCCTACGATTTCTCAAAGGAGATAATTTTTTTGTATTTTTTGTTGTTTACCTGCGGAATTACCTTGGAAAGTGATACTTGGGGAATTTTTCCCCAAATAAATCCCCAAGTAATATTTTGGCGCTAAATTTACTTGCAGATAAATTACCTGGGGAAATCATATCCACAGATAAATATTCTAGAAATTAGGAATTTATGAATTTTCGCATGAAAATCCGCAAGAATTACCTGCGGAAAAATTTCTCAGATAAAATTCCTATATAATTCGAGTTTTTCTAGTAGCCCAGCCTGAGCCCTGAGGTACTTGTTGACAGGTGTTTTTTCGTCTAAAATTAAACAAGGTGGGGCATAAGGGCATTCGGAGAAGTTAGGCAGAAATTGAAACATGAACCACAAATTGATAATCAATTATGAATGTTCTTGGAAGGACCACCTTATAGACAAATTACTGGGTCCCTATGCCTTCGTTCATATTCATATCGCGGAAGCATCAACATTTGAGTTTTATGGATCTTGTTACCCCTTAAAAGGTAATAATTGAGTAGTTTAAAAGATATGCGATTTGATTTGATATAAAACGGGAAAATAACAGTAACGAAATACAAGTTGCGAAATAAAGAGTAAGAAATAGCCTTTTAATTGATTGGACAAGCCGGCTTAGATCTGCTCGAACCGAACTGTGAGTAACTTTATTAATCGATGCTTAACAAAACTATGAGACTAAGACAATGGTGTGATCGTGTGGAAGATGGTGAAGAACTGGTGATATTGAGCGTTTACCTCCCTCCCTAGTTATAGTACAAGATCTTACATTCAACTAGGTAACTAAATCAATTGGAGATAAGGATCCCCGAAATCACGAATTTGACAACTGTCACTGCGTCGTGCGAAGTGAAATCCGCAACGGGCTGAATTTCCCACAATGTTGCCAACTGCTGGTGTGCTCCTCGGGAATCGTCGGGTCCGAATGTCTCTACCCGGTTTAGCCGAGCTCTTCTATCTGTTACTTCTTTCTCCAAATCAGGACTGTCGAACCTTAGGTCGGGACTACCGACCCCGGTTTTAACCGTATACAGATCTAATTTTTAAGATTTTAGCATTGAACTTATAAAAAAAATTGAATTGTGACTTCATGTTTATTATATATTGTAATTTTAATAAACTTTACACATAAATTTGTAATTCATATCAAAAGTAGAGATAATGTTAAAAAACCAGACCTAAACTTTCGCTTTTTTCGTGAGTTTCGCACCCAATTATCAACTGCTCCCTTTTCCTGCCTGAACTATCATTACCTATGTAATAAAACACACCGCAATTACCAATTGTTCCCTTTTTCCTATCTGAAAACCTTAAACACTATCATGTATGAAAAGGAAACAACTAATAGTTCAATTGTGTTTTAATGCATAAATGATGCTAATTCGGGTAGGAAAAAAGAAGAGCTAATAGTTTGGGTGAAACTCGCAAGAAAATGATGGTTCAAATGTGTTTTTAACCATTAACTCGCAAAAATATTTAATTCAAATGTACCTGATGCTATAACGTCGTGGCCGCCCTAGTATAGGCCTGTTTGGATGGGCTTATGCTTATAAGCTGCAAACAGCTTATAAGCTAAAAAAAAATAAGTTAGACTGCTTTAGATAAACTAAGTCAAATGGACCTTTTTTGAGCTTATTTTAAGCACAAAATGACTTTAAGCTGGCCAGTCAAACACTCAAAAAAGCTGAAAACAGCTTATAAGCAACTTATAAGCCAATCCAAACGGGCTCTATATCTGTGTAACTCGTTTTCCATTTTCCTTTTTCCTTTTTAAATTTTTATTTTATTTTTATTTTCACACAAGATTGCACGTTTTTCTCACTTCGTATATTTTGGTATAAATAAAAGGGAAACCACAAAATTAGTCAGAAAAATTAGAGGTACAGAAATGGCAAGAACACGTTGTTATGACAAGATTAGTGGATTGAAGAAGGGGACTTGGACACCTGAAGAAGATAGAAAATTAGCAGCTTATGTTAGTAGATATGGTTGCTGGAACTGGCGTCAACTTCCCAAGTTTGCTGGTATATACTAAACTAAACTTGTATTCTTCTTTAATTTTCTTTTAATGATACTCTACTTTTATATATATTGCAAAAAATAGTAATAAGTTATTTATACCGATAGTATAAAGATTTGTTTACATTATCACTTAACTTTAACATGTAATATCAAGTTGATTTGGGAGGGGGAGTGGCTGCTGCAGTTTTGCTCAAATCCACTCCATATTTGTGCTTAAAATATCATTTAATATGTACAAATGATTTATGTAAAATTCAATAAACAAAAAAATTATAGTTTAGAACCCATAAACTATGACTTCCGACTTCGCCTCTATGTTAATGGAGTACTATTTCATCAGATTAATTACTACTATTTTTACCAAATTACTGCTAATTAATACTCTTATCGTCCGCTTTTACTTGTTCACTATACTAAAAAGAGATGTCCATTTTTACTTGTGCAATTTAGAAAATCAAGAGATAATTTATTATTTAGTTCCTAATTATCCATATTATTAACTATAATCATTTCTCAATGTAGTTATCGATCATTGAATCTATTATATTCAAAGAGTGATATAGTAAACTTATTTTTTCATTAATTACTTCTTAAGAAGTGTGTCAAGTCAAATATGGACAAGTAAAAATGGACGGGGAGTAGTTATTTAGAGATTTGCCTAATAAAGTACTTACTAAATGACCCAATTGTATAAGCATTTTAACAGTATCAACAAATAGAATTTAAACTCACCAAAAATTGGTAACTGTGAAGTATAAGGGGTTAAATTGCCACATGCAATTTCCTCCATACATATACTTATTAAATAGGCGTTTGGACATAATTTGGCTGAGATGTTTAAAAAAGTAGTATTTGATGATGTGGTTGTAAACAGGTATTTAAAAATTAAAGTTGTGTTTGAACATAAAAATAAATTGAAGTTTCTTGTGAGAAAACTGGTAAAATCTGTTTTTTTAACTTCAAGTTGTATATCTCAAATCTGAAATAATGGGTTTGTTTAATAAGCAAATACCAAAATTTATGTCCAAACAAGGCTTTATAAGTTTTTCAACCTTTAAAGTTTACCAGAAAATAAAAATTAGAAGGACAGAGCTTAAAGTATATATATTTTTTCTTCTCCATCTAGTGTCCGATACGTATTTGTATTGGGGCTCGACTAAATTCAGATTCGTGCCGGAGAGTCAATGTGGGTAAAACGCTCCCTAACAAGGAAAATTCCGTACCCAACAAATCGCGAACCCAAAACCTTAATTAAGAATGAAAAAATACTTATTACTCTATCACAATTTTGCTGGTAATATAGCTCAAAGTAAAGTCTTTCGAAAGGGGAATAATGATTCTAAGGTGAAATTTGTGTAGAAATTAAAAGTGTGCAGACACGTGGAAGCTTGTTATTGTGGCAACTAGTTACGCCACAAAGGTAATTTCCTCGCCCGAAATATGAGCACCAATGCGTTCGAAAAATTTGGTCGCTCCTAAAAAAGGATATAATGGTGACTTTTGTCGCTGGAAAAAAACAAAACATAAACTTTCAGTGACCCTTTATTTTGAAATATATTTTAGTTGTGTCAATGAACTGCCTACTAATTCTTTTGTTTTCAAAAAATTAAAATCTATTTTACATTTCTCAAGAAGAGTAGTATAAGAACTTTTCATTTCTCCCTCCGTTCACTTTTTACTACTCGTTTACTATTGGCTTTGCACGTTCTTTAAGAATTTAATAAATGATATTTTACCATAATATTCATTAATTGGTGAATAGTCTCAGTTATAGACTTGAAAGATAATTTGGAAATGAGTAATTAATGTTAAGAATAGAACAAGGAAAAAAAGTTTGCCTCTCTATTGTAAGCTCATATTTTAAAAACAAATAACTACAAACCCCCTCAAATTGTAAATAATTTGCGTCGGTCACTAGAACTCCCGCAAATTGTATTAAGTAGCGGGGTACATCCATTATTGTTTAGTTTAAATGAGTGATTTTTCTCTTTGTGAAGAATTATCCAGGTGTGGAAAGAGCTGCAGACTGAGATGGCTGAATTATCTGCAACCAAATATTAAAAGAGGAAATTACACTGAGGAAGAAGACGAGATAATCATGAAGCTTCATGCAGAAATTGGAAATAAGTAAGCCATGCAACATCTCTCTCTTCGTCCATTTTTTCTTGGTCATGTTTAACTCGACACCCCCCTTAAAAAGCAATAATTAAAATGACGATTTTATTCTATCACTCCTAGTTATTAGTACTATAAATTAATTTTCTAAATAATTGAGATCAATCAAACATACTTTAAAAATTGTGCAACCACTAAAAATTGCTTGAAGTTTTCAACCCAATAATTAATAATAAGGGTAAAATAGGTATGAAATGTAAATTATCTCATAATTTTTCAAATTGAACAAATAAAAGTGGACATCTATTTTTAGTATACGAAACAAGTAAAAATGGACGGAAGGACTATTTTTCTTTTACACATAAACAGCACAACTGCAGGCCTGCAGCTAAAAGCTTCAGATATATGGACTTATAAATTTTCACTGGAAATATACGTACATATGGTTCCAAATATTAATTACTCATTTTGTCTCAATTTGTGTGTCATATTTTTCTTTTTAAACGGTCTAAAAAAAAGTTAGATTTTCTTTATTAAACTTTAACTTATCATTTTATCCTTCATTTTTTTTATAGCCACGCAAATGTTTATAATTTGTTTTAAATCACCATACACCAGTTTTAAAAATCTTTCTTCCTTTCTAAAATTCTATGCCCAAACAACCACCATATAAATTGATAAGACAACGGGAGTAAGTTGAATTGACATATGTACCTGTTTGTTTGGTGATCAATAAAGCTTTTTTTTCACCAAAAAAAGGGAGTAAGTTTTAGGTTAACTGATTTCCTTTAAAATAATTGACATAAAAAAAAAAACATTTATTCCTTTTTTTCTTTCAAATTTACTCTTACGATTTCAATTAGTCAAGTTTTAATTAAGCGAAACAAATAAGAGAGAAGCACAACTAATTTTTTATGATTAAAGCTATTAAATGTCTATTTTAAAAAATCTAATGTAAAATTTTCTTCATTGTTTCTTTACATTCAGATGGTCGGCAATTTCTGTTCACTTACCTGGAAGATCAGACAATGAAATAAAGAATCATTGGCACACCTCTCTCAAGAAAAGATCAACTCAAGAATTAATTACCTCAAAAAAGAAATCATCTAATAACAACTACCAGTCCAGCAATCGAAAAAAGAAGAAACTATTGGAAACTTCTCAATGTTCACCAATTCAATCATGTAGTGAAGTTTCTTCTTGTGCTACAACTGATCATCAAAGTGTGGAAAATATTATTGATGGAGAATGTGAGGTCTTTCAAGAAAAAATATTTGAAGAATCCAGTGGAAATTTTTGGACAGAACCATTTTTACTAGATAGTTTTAGTACCACTAGTAGTGAATTTTTTATGCCTAATTTAGAATTTGAGCATGGACTAATTGTATCTCCATTTTCCCCAGTCATGTACTATAATGAATTTCTATGCTCATATTATTAAAGGTAGTGAACCCCTTAAAAGGAATTTGATGGTTAGAATTTGCGAGAAAAAAAAATCTAATAGAGAGGAATAGAGGTAGTGAAAAGTCAGTAACTATCTGACGTCGTCCCTTTTAGATTGAAATTGACTGTACTCTTAGCAAAAATGATTGTACTTTCTTCCTTTCAATTCTTACAAATTATATAGTTCGAGTCAAAGAGTGACATATATAATCTTCTGACTTCTTACTAAATTATTTTGAATCTTGTTCGAGTCAATATGCTGGTAATCTCAATAAGCATTTTGCTCATTGCCATGTGTTCATGAAACACATTGTAAACCAAGAGGTTTTGTTTTCTATCGAGTGGTGGTTAGACCAATTATATAATATGGGGTGGAGTGTTGGTCATACTAGGAGAGATAGGATTAGAAATGAAGATGGCTAGGACAAGGTGGGAGTGGCGTTGATGGAGGACAAGATGTGGGAAATGAGGCTTAGATGGTTCGCACATGTGAAGAGGACATGTGCGGATGCCCCAGTGCGGAGGTGTGAGAGGTTAGCTATGGATGGCTTCAGAAGAGGTAAAGGTCGACCGCAGAAGTATTGGGAAGAGGTGATTAAACAGGATGGTGCAGTTAAAGCTTACCGAGGACATGGCTTAGATAGGAGGTTGTGGAGGACACAAATTCGGGTAGAAGGTTAGTATATAGTAGCGTTGTCTCGTTTTTCCTTCCTTACTAGTAGTCATAGATTTTTCATGTAGTTTCTTAACCTTTGTTTTCTGTTACTATCTACTGTCTTGTGTGATTCGCTTAGCATACTGTTTTGTTGTAGTTACTGTTCCTTTTCCTTTTTGACCTGCTTTTTTTTGCTTTATCCTGAGCTGAGGGTCTAGTGGAAACAACCTCTACTTCCCGAGATAAGGGTAAGATATGCGTATACTCTACCCTCCCCAGACCCCACTAGTAAAATTATACTGAGTATGTTGTTGTTGTTGCTGTTGCAAGGCAATTATTGATATATTTGTCATGTCCTTGTGCTTTTCATGATAATGCGATAGAAAGTTATGTTTCTTCTTCTACTATATGATTGATCGAACTTAGCTTAATTTGCTTAGTACATTCAATACTAATGATAATTTACACACATTGTTATACATAGGGTAATTATGCCGAGAAGCAGTGCACTAGCAGAAACAACCTCTCTACCTCCCAAGATAAGGGTAAGGTATGCGTACACTCTACCCTCCTCAGACCCCACTTGTGAAATTATACCGAGTATGTTGTTGTTGCTACTGTTGCTGTAAGGCAATTGATATATTTGTCATGTCCTTGTGCTTTTTATGATAATGCGATACAAAGTTATGTTCTTCTTCTACTATATGATTGAACGTATCGATCCTTGCTCAATTTGCTTAGTACATTCAATACTAATGATAGTTTGCACACATTGTTAAACATAGGGTAATTATGCCGAGATGGTAGTGCACTAGGCTGAATATATGATGAACTCCTCCCAAATGGTAAGATTTGCATTCCACAGTTCTTAAATGTCTTCATTTTTTTTTTCTTGTGTTTAGCTTCAATGTTATAGCTTTTTACATGGTTAAATGCTTTGGTATATTGTTTAGTAGTATCATGGATAGTATGCAGTTTTATAAGTGTACTTTTATGTGTTTTGTATGAGGTACAATGAGTAAAAATTAGAAATCATGACAATTAGATAGCGTAAATGGCATAAGTTTATACGGTGAACATGTGAAAAATTAAAAATCATGACTATTCGGTCGAGTAAATGTAATAAGTTTAAATGAGTTCCATAAGTGAATTAGAAATTGTGACAATATGATAGAGTTATGAAATAACTTTATATGACTATACGATCAGATAACATGAGTGAAAATTTAAACTCATGACAATCTGGTAGAGTAAATGAATAAGTTTATATGAGGTACTATGAGTGAAAATTAATAATTATGATAATTAAAGTGCTAAATGAGGTACCATGAGTGAAAACTAAAAATCTTTATAATCCCATAGTATAAATGGAATAATTTTATATGACACACTATGAGCGGACCAAAAATCATTATATCCGATAGAACTCGGATAGAATTAGTAAGTTAATTGTCCAACAAGATAGCTATGCATGCATGCATGAAATAGATGAATTTCTTCTTCTTCATATGTATAGTAGAGAATTGTAGACTCATTAAGTATTTGTGATTATTTTTAATTGGTTTCGATTGAAGAAACTTGAATAGTATCATTGTTGAGTTTTATTAAGCTTGTGTGTAGAAGAAATTAAAGAAAATCTATCGATTTATGAAAGTTTCAGTTGAATCTAACAATTGAAAATTTGTTTAAATTTTATTACAAGGATGAATATCAAATTTGAAGTCATTTAGAGTTGATTTATAACAATTTGGATCAATTTTGAAACAAAAATGTGTTGCTAAAATTTCTATACTACAAGTTATAGTGAAATTAATAACTTCTGGTCATGTAATCATGTCTAAACGAAGTGCCAAGATTTTCAGTCACAACTGCTGAAAAGATCCTTACGATGAGTTAGGATTGGCCAAAATCCTAACAATCACCATAATTTGTGGTAAAAATCCTGACAAACACTGACTTAGGGTGCATTTGTTTTCATTAAGATTAATCTGAATACACATCTGAATATTAAGATGTTATATTTAGATCTAAACACTGAATGATTAAGACTGTTTGTTTTTCAACATCTGAATGTATAATTTATTTATATTTAAACATAATAAAGATATAATTTAAATAAAAAGTAATTAAATATTAGAAAAAATCTTATTGATAATTATTATTTGTGTTTAATTGATCAATGAAATACAATGGCTGCTTGAGAAATACAGTAACCTAGATCTGATTCGTAAATATGAAATACTATGAGAAATCAAGAACCCATGAAATTTAGGCAACAAAAGTTGCTCGCTCGGTCAATGATCAATTAACAAAAGTAAACCAATCACCACCATTTTTTTGGTGCCTCCTATTTTAGCCATTGGTCTCCTCAAAGCATATTTCAAAAGAGTGCTTTTTAAACCCTAATCTCGCAACTGGAAACTACCATTAAAAATACGGAATAAAGATGGAGAGTTGGATTCAAGAATACCCAATTAGGATTTTGTCACTTTACCAGTTCAAGAGAAAAATATTGGGCTGGTTGATTTACAGTTGAAAGAGATGAGGAAGCATGAAGTTGTTTTGAGAATGGAAAGAAAAAAAAACGGGGCGTGAGGTTGAGGGAGAGGAAAATAAAAGCGTGTATTTTAAGGTCTGAACAGTGTTAAAACTCCTTCTCAGATCTGAACGAATCAGATGCTTTCAGACTTATTAGGAGCTTTTTTAAAAATAAAAATAATTGCACTTAATGGGCTGAGGTCTAAATCAGAATGATTCAGACCCTTATTAAGTGCAAACAAATGAGGCCTTAGCTTGTTGTTAAGGAAGTTTTGCCCAATATATCTCAGCCTAATGCCATAGGCCTTAGCTTGTTGTTAAGGAAGTTTTGCCCAATATATCTCAGCCTAATGCCATATTCCTCTTTCTCTTCTCGGTATGATTTAACCAAAAAGATGTACGAAAATATTTAAAAGATGCAACCCAAGATGCGACAAAGATTGCCTTGATAGTCAGGGGCGGACCCATGTGTAAAGTTTGGGTGCTCCGGCACCCATTAAACTTAATCACGGAGTGTATAATTGTATAGAAAATATAAAGGAAACAGATATAAATAGTTAATAGAGCACCCCCGAACTCAAAATTCCTGAGTCCAGCACCCCCGAACTCAAAATTCCTGAGTCCAGCACCCCCGAACTCAAAATCCTGGGTCCACCTCTGTTGATAGTAATCCAAGTCTGTTTCAACTATATTGGTCAAAGCAACTGTATTAATTTTTTTTCTACATATTCATTTAACTATAGTATTTATAGTGTTGGTGCTGGGAAAAGATTGGACTTTTGGCATATAATTTGGAACAACCTAGTGAAAAAAAAATGAAAATGTGAATAATGGGTAATTTCATGGGTGGGGAAGAATTTAGTGCCTAGAAAGTAATGGGAGATTAATTGGGTTAACTTAATGGCTGTTAACAGAAAACTACATTTCATTGAATACACATAAGCATTTTGGTCTCATGAGGTCGGTAATTTGCAATTTCTAGAAATATTTTGCAGAAAACCGACCTCATGAGGTTGGTATTTTATATGTGTCTGGGCCCAAAACCTAGCTGTTATTCCAGACCTATCTTGACAGGTCGGTACTCGGCAAGAAAAATGGTAGCACCTAGCTGTTATTCCAGCTGCCCACCTGTCAAGATGAAAATAATTTTACTTTCAACTAAAACCAGCTCAAATAGCTGCCAACAATACACCAAACTACTATAAATACATAAAATATTAAGCTACTATTACAACACATATATTACAACCACCGATACATCAAATTCAATTCGAAACTACTTCAAAGTTGAATAAAAACATCAATCAAACATTCACAAGAGACATTAAGCTACTTCAACTTTCGCAAACATCAAAACAACATTAAACTGCTTCAACATTTGTAAACATCCACAAAACATTAAACTAATCTACACTAAGTTAGTCTACAACATTAGACTACTTCACCCCTCGCAAACATTCACAAAACACTTACACAATCCACAAATCATATGGAGGTGGAAGACTATATGCAATGCCATTCATGAGGGGATCATGAGGCAATGGAGCGCCGCGTGGTGGGAGACGTGGCGACGAGCTTCTATCTCTAATCGCAAGGTTTTCTGGTGGTCTCCGGGGAACCCCCGTCTCCTTAGCTTTCTTTGTTTTCTTACTCCTCTTTTCACCTGCCATCTATACAATAATGTATGTAAGTATCGCAAATATAAATAAATAGAAAAGGGATAGCTTCAAAATTTGTTTAAATAATTCACCTATTTAACTAAAATCAACGAACTACGTAGTACAGATTATTTGACAACAGAGCAGTTACAAGTTTAATAATAATTCTATTAGAATTTATAAAGTGGAGCAGTGCTTGGCAATGTTACAGATATTCTTGACCTGCATTTTCAATAGATTGTTACTTTAGGAAAACTTTAAAACTAGGTATGTTGGGTAACCAAGATACAGTAAAAGTAATGTGCGGACAATTCAACCTATTCGAATAGTGTTCATATTTTCAATGAAGTTATGCAGTACAAATTTTCAAAAGGAAGTAAAGACTTGGGATTGACCTTTTACTTGGCTTGCACTAATAGTAAGTGAGCATCGGTTTACATTTCAGATAAAGTTCTTTATAGATTAGAAACAGTTATCATACTTGTGATGTGATTCTGCTGGATTTGTATCTAACTGCTCTCACTGTTTGTTCAAGCAATATTTAATGGTCCCTGTTGATGGTGAAGTGTTGTTGATTGATCTGATATGCAACTAATTGTTTGAGGTATGTTGATTTTATATTAAAGCAACCGAGACATTGTACTATTTTAAGCATATTAACTTTGATATAGCAGACATTAAAGAGGTTAAGGAGTGAATAGGGAGAGGAAAAAAATCCGATGAGAAGAATTGACAAGTCGACAAGTAGGGAAGTGACATTTTCAAAGACAAAAAAGCTGCTTACTAAAGAAAGCCAAAGAACTAACAATCCAATGTGAATATTATTTTTCTTCTGCCATTTACTACTACTCCTATTATTTAAAATTTGTATGTTTAGTCTATGGTGTCTATGTGCTTTTTATGAGGGGCTAACAGATTAATGATGCTCTAGGAGGTAAAGGTGTCACCAAGTACTGACTGAAAAGACTAGAGTAGTTATAAAGGATCAGCTGCAAGGAAAGAAAAATAGAAGTAAGAGTTCTAAATTATATCAATATTTTCCTGGTGCCAATCTGATAGCCCTTAATAAGCTCTTTCTTTAATTTTTAACTTGTATTCATTACTCCTTTTTTTCCTTGTAGGACGTTGGACTTAGTTGATGAAATTGGAAGGTTTGGTGAAACCATTTATGGAAAGTCAATCTATTTGAAATTTCAGGTTTGAATTTGTCGATGTCTGTTTATTTTCACCCCTAATTATATATGTTTGTTGTTCCTTTTAATATCACCATCTCCTCTTGCATCACAGTTCAGTTTTGATTGTCTAAAAGTGTAAGAATTTGAACATCGAATCAAAAATCTTAAGGTTATGTATGGGTAAAGTATCCCAAGAAATCATAGGTCCCTTTGAAAATCTTTAAACAACTAATGTGGTATAGGTCTATTTTTATCTTTCTCCTGCAATTTTAATTGCCGCAAACAGTAGGACCTTTTAGCAGCAATTGTTTGGGTCTTTACCAGCTAAAATGTGTGGCTAACCTACTGGTACTTCTTTTTTTTTTTTTTACTAAGATACCCTTAATTATGAATTTCTTTTCTTTTTAAGTTGTTATATACATCATTAAATTTGTACATTGAACTGGGAATATGTCAAAGGCAAATTTGGGAAAAAGAATTAAATCCCTTCTTGCCGCAGTTATCTTATTATCTTGCTATTGTTTCTGCTTGTTGATAACGCCTATTTTTTGTCTTTCTATGAGCCGAGGGTCTCCCGGAAACAGCCTCTCTACCTGGCCAAGGTAGAGGTAAGGTCCACGTACATATTACTCTCCCCAAACCCCACTTGCGGGATTACACTGGGTATGTTGTTGTTCTTGTAATTAAATCCCTTCTTGGTTTTGAGAGACATCATATATATTGGACCAACTTTTAGAGGCTAAAACATCAATTATTTTGGACTGGAGGTAGTAAATAAATAAGAAGATTGCAGACACAATTGATACCACAGATCTATGAAACAAACTGCAGACTAGATCGAGTTTGAAGAAAAGCCTCACCAAGTTTTGTTCCAACAAGAACTATTGGGACACCAGGAGCATAGTGCTTCAACTCAGGAATCCACTGAAAACAACCAATAAAAATAGTAAAATTTTCATGTACAGAACAATAAATTAGAAAGAACACTAAACGAGGAGAAATACATAATGAAACACTAACCTTCTTGGAGACATTTTCATAGTTGGCTTTACTTATGAGAGAGAATGCCAAAATGAAAACATCGGCCCCACGATAACTCAGAGGTCTTAATCTATTGTAATCCTCATGTCCTGTTAAAGATTTAATGATGTCAGGGTCATAACAATTTGGACAGCTCACAGGTTTGCACTATAGGTATATGCATTGAACACATTACCATGTTACAGTTATCAGAAGCTTCAAGCAATAAATGTCACGCAAATAAATAATTACCAGCAGTATCCCACAACCCTAGATTGACAGTGGCTCCATTGACAACTACAGTTGCACTGAAATTGTCGAACACAGTGGGCACATAATCCTATCAAACAATTGCATGAATGAGGGAAGAGCAATTGATGTTAAATTAGGGAAAGATGAAGGGACTACTTCTCGGAATATAAAAACTTAGATATTTCAATTGACAAACAAAAAAGAGTAGACTCTATGCATGTAAAGTCATATGTGATAATACAACATTTTCCCTCAAAACCACAAAAGATGTAAATGCATCAAAGAGCAAACACCAGACAATCCGATATAATTATCACCAAGTTCATATTGAAGTAAATTCAATGTCTTCTCTTCCTTACATTTAAGGCTAATTATGAAAAATTTATTTAGAAGGGACATGTGATGAATTTTGTAAGAAATAACTCAATATTCTTATAAAAGTATAGCATAACAAAACAAACATGTAAACCAAGAAATATTTGTGTAAAAATGTCGAAAAAGGTAAAATTTAGCTCGTAACAAGATATTAAAGCAACAGGTCATGCAAACCAAGTAATTTATCCAAAAGATGGAAACTGGGTCCCATTTAGCTCACGACAAGATATTAAAGAAACCAGTCAGGCTTGTAAGTGGAGAAGGGCAAAAAGGCGGATCCATCATCCATTGAGTTTCAAAGCTGGAAATACAAACAAAACATGGAAACCAAGAAATTTGTCCAAAAGATCAAAACAAGATAACGACTTAGCGCCGGACAAGATATTAGGCCAAACAGACCTTCAATAAGTAAAAAAACCAAAACACGCAGCAGGAACTTGTGGACATGCCTAAGCAAAAATTTGAGACACTCGAATTTCTTTTCAAAAACTGAATAAAGGCTAATAAGACACGCACTGTTTACATGATGTTTATCAGTATATATTCACTGTTGACACCCAATTTTGTCCCGCCTCTCTGCCAAAATACCTATTTTTAAGCTTCTAATATTTTTTGAAAAAAATAAAAATATATATATTATGTTTGCTATAATTATTAGCCTCTTATCAATACCGACATTTTATTATTCTATTATAATAATAATAATAATAATTATTATTATTATTATTGTTATTATTATTTATTAATATTATTATAATTCACAATTCTTATCATTTCGGCATTTTACCAGCTTACGCATTTATCTTTGCATAATTAAATAATAGTATTTATTTAGTGCGGATTTTCAAAGAAAAATAACATATATTATTACACGGCTATTATAACACCATATGATTTTATTACCCGAGTCTAATAATCACACATTTTGGTATTAAGCAATATTTTGTCACCCTCGGTATATCATTAATTAAATTAGGTCTTCTATTTAAATTTAGAAGACAAACTATTTCTTGCACTCGATCCGTATTTTGACTTATCGGACCCCAAACCAAAGTCCGATTAACCCCTAATATTTTTTGGACTAGTCCGTATCTCTTATCTCAATTTTTAGAATAATCTGTGTTTTAATTTATTAGCCTATTCTCTTAATACCCAGTCTAAAAAATTGACCCAGTCCATTTATGGACTGGGTCCGACCCATTTTCGTCCAAAAAGGGGGAAACCCTTAGGGCTTCCCCACATTTTCACCCGCCTCCTTCTTCACTTCCTTTCCTCTTTCTCTCTCGCCTCCCTCCACCTTTCCTCCGCTTTCCTCTTCTTCACCCGCCACCCATCGCCGTCTCCACCATCCCCTCCATCATCGCCTCCACCACACCACCATCTCCCCATCGTTCCCTTCCTCCCCTTCATCCTAAAACCTAGCCGCCACATCTCTCTGACACCACCCCCACTGCCACACCATTGATTCTCTCTCCACTCCTCACTGCCGCTCCACTATGTTTCTGACATCCCACTTCCTCCGCTCCACTCAACTTCACCACGTTACACCCACTCATCCTTGTTCCTCTGACACCTCCCGCGCCTCTCCCATACCGCTGCCATTTCCACTCACTTTGTCCCCCACGTTGACCACTGCCATCCACCACGCTTCTATTCCCTCCATCTTCGCTCGTCCCCGCCCCTCTCTCTCTCTCTTTCTTCAACACAAAACCTAAAAAATCCTATAAATAGTGGTGGAGTGGAATCGGGAGGAGGAGGGCAACGAAACCCCAAGAAAGTTCTTGAATCGCCAAATTTCCTCTAAAATATAGGTCTGTATTTGTTCCAGTTCCTCTTTTAAAAAACATCCGCTTTTAATTTTGCTATATATTGTCACAAAAAATATTAGATCCCATTCTGTTTTTCTTCGAGTGTTCGTTCGAATTCGAGCACCCACGAGTTCGAATTTCAAAGTGTTTCGAGTAGATATTGAGACCTTCGCCTCATTTCGCTGCACCCCCAAAAGGTCAGTGATCCTCATTCTCCCTTTGCTTCGGTTCTGTTCTATGTAAACTTGTGTAGTCTGATTAGTTTAGTTTCGTATTGATTTCCGATTTAGCATGAGGATTAGTTATTTTGCTAAGTATGTTTACTGATTCAGTTTGCCCTAGATATAAGAATCATATCATGTGTAGTTTAATTTGCCTTAATAAAGTTATATGTGTTAGCTTATTTGATTGTTGAGCATAATCAGATAAATAATGCTCTCTACCTTATCTAGTAGTTAGACCTGTACGGTATTCCTGGATTAGCTTAAGATCAGTAGGTCCTATATGATCATTCCACTCCGCTAAGCATGATTATGCATTAGTTATCATAGTCTTCTTTGTTTGGAATGCTTAGGTGTGGGTTTGCTTAGTATGATTATCTGATAGCTGGGATTAATTATGTTCCAGCCAACATGTTCATGTTGGTTTAGTTTATTTTACACAGTCGAGATGATGTGACTTGAGAATCATCAATTTCCAGACCCTATTGCTAGCATATATTTAACTAAATTTCGTGTCTTGATTATCTGAAGTATATTCTACAAGATCTGGGTATGTTGTTAATTCATTCCTGTGGCAAATATTGGTCCTTATCATGTGTCAGTAGTATAATGAGGTTGTATGTACGAAGTCGAATTGGGGTTTAGATATGCATATAGGAGTTTGAATCAAAATTCCTACTTGGCCTTCCAACATGTTTAGCTCATTGTTTGACTCCATCATCAGATTAGTATTGCGTTACTTTCCAATTTCACTTCAGCCTTGCTCTACAAACTTGTTTGTTTTGTGTCTATATAATTTCCCATTTTTGGCATGGCTTGGTTCAATTTAAAACTTGTCCATGACTGCCTGTGTTGCTTGTTTATAAGTTTGTATTTAGCTTGTTTGAATATGGCTGAATATTCATTATGGTTCATGTGCTAATATTTTGCATATGGTGTTATTTGGCTTTAGCCCATGTTGAAACACTATTTGGTTGATAATTATAGGTGTCATTCTTATCTAATATAGACAAGTGATATTGGACATCGACATGTTTGTCTCTATTACTTAAGATAATCCTGTGGTATGAATGGTAATCTTGATACACATACACTTTGCCCAGATTTGTCAAATAAGATTATAATTGATCTCTGCTTCACTGCTTAGGACAGTGTCTGTTTTAAACTTTAATATATCGACTGGTTGTGTAATTAATTGGTCATCATATTGTGTTTGCTGAATGTTGAAGCTGATCATTTGTTTCTCTGGTAGTCATCAGTTGGTATGAATGAGAGTAAAGAGTAAATGGGTTTGTCTATCTGAATATGCAACATTACAAGATGAATATTTTCGGGTGTTCATTACTCATATGCTCCCCTCATCTCAAAATACCCAGAATCGACTGATCTGTTCTCTTAGGATATTGATTTGCTTAGGCTGTCTAAATGTTTAGTCCTCTTTATTGAGAAAGACGAAAGGATATGTTTGTCGGTCCTAATCGAAAACTACGAGATATACGTACAACCTGTTGGTTCTACCATTTGTGAATACCTTTTATTTCACCTTTGTTTTGGGTCATTATCTGGCAGAGGGATTCAGAATCCTGCCCTGCTCATTGTGGTGATATGTTCATATGTGATATTAGATGATTCGTAAATCATTCATAATTTGAAAATCCTCCGTTACTGCTACCGCGATGCAGATTCTTCGTCTTCGCGCATTTGTAGTTAGTTTTGCAGTGGTCATTGGCTGTTGTATGATTGATTGGAATATTCCCAATATACCTATAAGTGCCTTTTTTTATATATGTTCATTTTGTTAAGGCAGCGAGGTGGTATATCCATGTTTATGTGAAGTATATTCCAAATATACGTACAATCTACCTGCATGGCTAACTTGTTTGGGTATATCTAATGTGTTTGACCTCGTTTATTCGATTATATCCTAATCCTTTTCCTTTTATTTTTGCATGACTATCGCGTATGAGTCCAAGCGACTCGTCATCTCCCGCATTCAGCGTCGGGCCAAGGCCCAACAAACTCTCCTTCCGCGTCAGCCCAAATCTGCAGCCTGCAGGAATAAAAATGCATTGGGCCGAGGCCCAAACGACAGAATATATAGCAGCATATATTCAAAAGAAATAAATGAATTTTGGGCCAAAGCCCAATAGCGTGAACGGATCACAACAGCAGCATATATTCAAAAGAAATAAATGAATTTTGGGCCAAAGCCCAATAGCGTGAACGGATCACAACAGCCTGTCTTAAAATGGGCTGAGCCCCATTTAAATTATCTCTTCTTCTATTTTTCTTGTGCACTTAATTTATATCATGTAACTAACTCTTTTTTTATTAGTTTGGATAAATCGTGATTAATTAGTAGGTTTAGTTTTAGTCGCGGGTAGTTAATTTAAGTGAGGTATTAACATTAGTTTCATAAGTACCACTCCTTCCTTTTCATGTTAAAATCCCTTACAATGTCTAATATTTATTATGTTTTAAAAAATCAATTTACAAAATAGGATGGTTATATACATATATATATATATATATATATATATATATATATATATATATATATATATGTATGTATGTATGTATGTATGTATATATATATATGTATGTATGTATGTATGTATGTATATATATATATGTATGTATGTATGTATGTATGTATATCAAGTAAAGAGAATCATTTTATTCTTATTACCTAAACATTTCAAAATGTCGTCAATATGCAAATATAAATTCAAGTATATTTATAAACAACTCTTCAAATTTGGAGTCAATCATGCATACTTTTAACTGGGCATAATTAGTAAGAAAATTCACTTCCTTTTGAATCCTATTATAAGTTCAGATTTTTTTTTTTTTTTTTTTACTTTGCTACATTCACGTTATATTTTCTACAAGTCTTATTTTAAATAATAGTTACTATACTTCATATGAAATCTTAGCAACATTTTAAGCTTTATCTAAACAACATCTAAAATTCTCTTTTATGCAAACTATCTTTTCATAAGTTTTCATTTCCAAAATTAGCATTTCATTTAAAGCCGTAGTAATATTTATGAGTTTATTTAAAATAACATTTAAAGTCCTCTTTTGTGTAAATCTTATTCCAACTAACATTATTTTCTTTTAAAAACTTCAGCAATATTTTAAAGTCATTTTCTAAATTTTATATTTAATTTTAATTAATTAACCTAAGTTGGTCGGATAACCGTAAGTTAACGGATTCTAAAGGATGCCTAACCCCTTCCCTTTAGGATAATATAGAGCCCTTACCTAGAATTACACTGGTTAAGCAGACTATTAACTGAGGTTTAGTTTTAACTTTGCCTTAGTTAACCTCTAGGTGTCCTAATTCACCGTTAAATTAATTAGGTGGCGACTCCTTAAAACAAAATAAACGGGAATCACCAATACGTCATACTCCTTAAATCAACCCGGTTAAAATGGGGTGTGACAGCTTGGCGACTCCGCTGGGGACTTTAGGCTTTTAACCATAACAACTTAGGTTATTAAATGATTTGTTGGATGCTTTGTTTGTTCTGCTTTATCTTGCCTATATTGTTGCTTTCTATGCTTTTAAGTTTTTTTTATTGTTCCATTCCTTATGTGCATTTTCTATGTAATATGTATATTACTGCTTTCCTTAAATTGGCATTCCGCTCATATTTCTTCCACTCCTGGAAAACTCACACATATCCACACACTTAAAACGGCTTCGCAGTTTGCGCCCGTGCACTACTAAATTTCCCTTTAGTTGGATTAGTCTTGTGGATTTAGTCGATCGGCGGTGCAGTCGACGGCCACGGACTTTCCACTCCCAAGTTGTCCGTTTGGGAGAGCCTTGTGTCATAGAAAAACCACTCTTAGTCTACCTAGGGTAGAGCGAAACCAAAACCTTGTAAGGACATGCATCATTTTAAACCTAGGAAGCTTAATACCCTTGGTGTATTAAGTTCATTAGTCAGCCTTACCAAATGTCCAAATGAGTCTATGACTCTAAGTGACACTACTCACTATCTATGTGCATTATTTGAAGGACAAATATGTGGAATATGTGGACCTAATACTCTATAGATAAATATTTCAAGGAAACTGACATTTTGTTGCAGGTTGCCGTGGAGCATTAATTAATGCCGGAGGTTGAAGACAATCAAAGGAAATTAGTGAAGTTGAAGTATTAGATATCTTAGGTTGATTTTGAGATGTATTATTGGCATGTAATAATTTTTATTCTTGCAAATTACTTTTAGGAGGAGTTGTGGAATGATACATAAAAGACATGTTTGTCCTTCAAATATTCGTTAGGCCTACCTCTGGCATAAAGAGGTCCCTTGCATTATAAAACGCGATGTATTATGCGCAATAATGTGTTTATATGCAATAATATGTCCTTACCGTATACTGACTCATTTTCTTTTTTTCTTTTTCTTGTTTTATCTTTTTTCTTTTTAAAATTTATTTTCAAAATAAAAGGTTGACTTGTGCTAAAAGGGAACTGGCGGAGCATCCATATTTCACACGGTCTAAAGCCAAGAAATCAGATTCTGACTCATCACTAATCACCTGGTTAACTAAAAGGACTCGTTCTAAAATGGAGCAAAGTTTGATCAATGCAACCACTTCATCTGAGCCATCTCTTAGTTTACCAATCACGAGTGATCCCACATCCTCTAATGAACCAGAAACACATTTGGAGACCATTGCTCGTCTGGAGCGACGAGTTGCCGAACTAAGTCATATGGTACTTCATAACCGGTCATTTTCTCAAACACCGCCACATATGACTCCGTCCCAGGGAGTTCGTCAAACTTTGCCTGTGCCACATCCATTCCCAAATTTGGACGAATTTAACCAAGCAAATTATTTCACCACTTCTCAGCCAGTTCGTTCCGAACACCTCACTCAAAATGCTCCCTTTTTATTTACAACCACCTCTTCAAAAGCTCAATTCATACC
The DNA here is from genome assembly GCF_019175385.1 of Lycium barbarum. Taxonomy (NCBI): domain Eukaryota; kingdom Viridiplantae; phylum Streptophyta; class Magnoliopsida; order Solanales; family Solanaceae; genus Lycium; species Lycium barbarum. Next base: position 136,829,207 of record NC_083340.1, on the reverse strand, counting down.
GCCGGCACATGATACACATCAAGGTCCGCCAGTGTATACTTATACCACAGCTCCACCCATGACACAAATCTAGGGACAATGTCGCACAGATGTTGATCATTATGTCGAAGTTGAAAATGAAGCACGGTCAGTTAATGATGAAATGATAAATAGAAAGCTCAAAAGTTTGGAGGATGCCATGAGAAGTTTGCGTGGACTGGGTAGTAATCAAAGCGTGAGATATGAAGAATTATGTGCATTCCCCGAGGTAGAATTGCCACCAGGTTACAAGATTCCAAAATTTGAGAAGTTTGATGGGTCAGGAAATCCTTTCTTTCATTTGAAAGTCTATTGTGAAAAGTTGATTGGTGTGGGGAAGAATGAAGGGATAAGAGTCAAACTATTCAATCAGAGTTTGAGTGGAAAAGCCTTGGAGTGGTATTCTAAGAAAGATACCACCAAATGGCGTACTTGGGATGATTTGGCAAATGCTTTTGTGGATCACTACAAGTTTCATGTTGAGATCGCTCCTGACAGAATCTCAATTACAAAGTTGAAGAAGAAGTTCACCGAATCATTTCGAGAATATGCTATACGGTGGAGGGAAGAAGCATCTAGGGTACACCCACCCATGGAGGAGACAGAAATGGTTACTTTCTTCATTCAAGCACTAGAACCGGAATACTATGAACGTTTGGTGACAATGAGTGGAAAAACTTTTGCAGAAGTGATCAAAGCTGGGGACATGATCGAAGATGGCATTAAGACAGGGAGAATAACAAGTCTAGCAGCTTTGCAGTCTACCAGTAGGGCTATACAAACTGGTACTCTCGGAAATGGAAAGAAAAAAGAGAAAGAAGCAGCATCGGTGATGGCCTTGGGAAACACATCATACCGCCATCAACGACCACCGCGATACCAGCCTAACGCTCACCACTCACAATATTTCCAATATTCTCCACATCCCTACGACCAAGCTTTGTCATCTTACCAACCTCAATCACCACAAATATCCTACCCTGTTTACAACACACAACCAGCATATCGAGCTCCGCGACCACCAACATATCCAGCTCCATCATCACAAACTCATCATCCAAACAATGCATCCGCACCTCGCCCAAATAAACCGTTCCGCAATTTCACACCATTGGGAGAACCACTGAGCGTTGTTTTCGAAAGACTGCAAGCTTCAGGCTTAGTATATCCCGTGGAAGGTAGAATTCCAGATCCATTACCCAGAAGCTTTGATCCCACTAAAACATGTGCATATCATTCGGGGGTAAAAGGCCATTCCACTAATCGTTGTTACGCATTGAAGCATAAAGTTGAGGATCTTATTGAAGCAAAACAGATCACGGTCAAACCACCAACACCAAATGTGGTTAACAATCCACTCCCGACCCATGATGGGGCCACGATAAATATGATTGGAATAGATGAAAATGTTGACGACCCAGCCGAATTTATAGTGCCTGTGGATCGTGTGGAGGATCATGATTTTGTAGCCGTTGCTTCTCCGGCTGTAGTGATAAGGGGTTGTGTGCCTGTCGAGATATTAGGAGCTTCATCAACGCCTGTGGAAGTAGTTCAAGCACCAAATCAGTTACCAGTGCTCGATACAAAAGCTGTACCATGGAATTATCAACAAACTGTGATGGAATGTCGAGGAAAGGACACGATCACTGACAAGGTTAAGACATCAGGAATGACAAGGTCTGGAAGATGCTATTCTCCAGAAGAGCTAGTTAGATTGGGGCAAGTTAAGGAAGCCAATGTACCTCCCAAAAGGGTCGTGACTGAAACCGAAGCAGAAGAATTTTTGAGGAAGATCAAGGCTAGTGAGTACTCAGTTGTGGATCAGTTGAAAAAGACCAATGCTCAAATTCCTATTCTCTCTTTGCTTTTGAGTTCAGATATGCACAGGAATGCATTGTTGAAGATCTTGAATGAAGCGTATGTTCCAAGCGAAACAACTAGTGAGGCGTTAGCTGGGATGATTGAGCGCGTACTTGACAGCCATCGAATCAGCTTCGATAATGAAGAACTGCCGCCAGAAGGATGTATGCATAACAAAGCACTCTATATAACTGTCAAGTGTCGTAACATGTTTGTGGCTAAAGTATTGATTGATGGGGGTTCTGGACTCAACATCTGTCCATTAGCAAGTCTGAAGAAGATCGGATATAATGTTAGTGAGCTCAAGACCAGTGATATGAATATTCGAGCATTTGATGGGGCTCAAAGGCGCCCTATTGGAGAAATAGAGTTGAAAGTGTTGATTGGCCCTGTTGAATTCATTATGGATTTTCAAGTACTTGATATTTCCACGACATACAACATGCTGTTAGGTAGACCGTGGATCCATTTGGCTGGGGCCGTACCATCTACTTTGCACCAAACTGTCAAATTCGAGTGGGATCAGCAACAAATATGTATACACGGAGAAGGGGACACGTCTTTCTATCTAGAGCAATCCACCCCATTCATCGAGGCAGAAGGAGGGTTCGACGGAGCAGCTTACCACGCTTGGGAGGTTGTGAATGTCACTAAGGAGAGTGAAGTATGTCAAACTCAAGAGTTCAAAAGATCATGTGCCGCAATTATGGTTGCAAAAGAAATGGTGAGAAATGGGTACCAACCTGGATTTGGGCTAGGGAAAACACTAAATGGGCGGGTTGAGCCAGTCGTTCTCCCTACGCAACAGTTTACATTCGGTTTGGGATATGAGCCAACTGAGGAAGAAGTGAAGAAAGCACGAAAAAATAAAATGAAGGAGATTGCATTGCCAAAACCTATTCCTACCATTGATCAAACTTTCTCAAAACCTTCAGATCTGATTGTTGAAGTTGCCTATGATGATATCGTGGAAGGAGTCAAAAACCTGTTCGTGGAAGATGAAGATGATCATGCTATGATAATCAAAGACTTTGCTGAAATATTGACTTTATAGGCTGGTGAGCCAGGACCTGAGTTGCAAAATTGGACTTCTATCTTAGCCCCGGTTCGCCGGGAGCTTCAGTATTTTAAGTTTAAATTTCCTTTTGTAGTAGGCCGGAGGCATCAACTAGAACATTTAGTTCCTTTTGTCATGTTGCCTCTATGTTTTGTTACGGCCTTTTTTAAATTAAGATTCTGTCATTTTGTTTGTAACGAACTACGTTTGGCCTGACTTCCTGTTGGATACGTAGGCAGCCCATATCGGGTTCGGCCACTCTTTTCAAATCATTCCAGTATCTTTGTTTGTGGTTGGAACTACGTTTGGCCTGACTTCCTGTTGGATACGTAGGCAGCCCACATCGGGTTCGGCCACTTTTTCAAAATATTTCAGTGTTTTGTTGTATGAACGAACTACGTTTGGCCTGACTTCCTGTTGGATACGTAGGCAGCCCACATCGGGTTCGGCCACTTTTTCAAAATATTTCAGTGTTTTGTTGTATGGGTGGAACTACGTGTGGCCTGATTTCCTTTTGGATACGTAGGCAACCCATATCGGGTTCGGCCCCCCCTTTAGTAAAAAACAAAACAAACTCAAAAATCTTTATGTTCATCACGAACTACGTCTGGACTGATTCCTTTGGGATACGTAGGCAACCCGAGGCGGGTTCGGCCCTTCTATCTTAAAATTTTTATCTTCAGTTTGTTCAAACATTTTGGTTCCTATAAAATATATAAGGATTTTTATACAAAACTTGGTCTTCCCCACCGCTTAAATTCATGTGTCTTAGTATCTTGAAACTGAGACAAATTTTTGAAATCGGTCAAATCACTTTCAAAATTTTCATTACAATTTTCTCACTTTTCGATCGTTTAGAACCAAGCGTTTCCAGGACTTGAAACTGGGACAAATTTCGAAGTCGGTCAAATCACTTTCGAAAACTTTCATTATAAGTTCTTATTTTTCAATTGTCCAGAATCAAGCATCTCTAAGACTGAAACTGTGATAAATTTTTAGAGGTAGCATAAAAGTGGTTTTAAACAAAAGTCCATCCATATTTCTAAAATGTGAGTAAATTCAAAAATCGAGTCTTCTTAATCATGTTACATATCAGAGCCACTAAGTATTTCCTTTCAAAGTCATCTAAATCTCATTACTTTTATTTTCAAAATACATTTTTTTTATAACTGAAACTCCCCGGCAAAGCAAGATATATGGTGAGACATCGAAGAACGTGGACGCGACCGAGACAAAAGTCAATTCAAGGGCCAAGTTCCCCGACATGCACAAGTCAACCAATTTTCTTTTAAACTCACAATTTTTCTTTGTTGAGACAGGTCCAATTAACATGAACACGGTGCATGTATTAAATTATGGGCGTGATCAAAAAGTTAACTTTCTTCAAAATGCAAATACTCTTCAGCGTGGATGCAAAGGTAGCTTATGCCGAACGGTGGGCGTTGTTCCCCTCATCACGAAATTTCAATTGCAACAGTGGACACAAGTTCATCTTCTCAACCAAGGGCTGTAAGTATAATTCTTTCAGACCCAACTATTTATTCTTATCACTAACAATTGTTTTAGCTCGTGACATTCATCGATGGATCGAATACATATAATCATGGACACTGACCTTGATCACCTGTTATTGGTTAGAATTCCTCAATTTCGTCATCACTTCATACATGTTCAAATCATTATCAAATTCTTTTAGAATGAAGTATGTTAATAAGATAACAAGATCGAAATATTGCATCGTATATCAAATTGTGGGGTTAATTATAGATTTAACCCCCGTCACAATGGGACATCGAGTAAGATGTGGATATCTTTTTACAATATTATCTCTAAAGTGGACGTGGATTTACATTTATATTGTGGATACGAGTATGGGAGTGGGAGTAGAATTATATTACAAAAATATACATATAATTGTAGAAAGTGGATACAGATTTATGTTTCGAAAGTAAAAGTGAATTTATTTTTGCGCCGTATAATGCAGACGTGAAAGTAGATGTAAATTTACTGTTGTACCGTATAATACGGACGTCAAAGTCGACGTGGATTTATATTTTGTACCGTGAAATGCGGACGTAGATTTATATTTTGAACTGTGAAAGTGGACTTGGATTTATTTTTCTGCACCCTGAAAGTGGATGTGGATTTACATTTTTGCACCATGGGAAGTGGACATGATATAGGCACCCACCTTAGAATGCGGGTATTTCAAAATTTAATTTGGGCACCCACCTTAGAATGCGGGTATGTCAATTTTCAATTTAGGCACCCACCTTAGAATGCGGGTATGTCAATTTCAATCTAGGCACCCACCTTAAAATGCGGGTATTTCCAAATTCAAATTAGGCACCCACCTTAGAATGCGGGTATGTCAATTTTCAATTTTAGGCACCCACCTTAGAATGCGGGTATTTCAAAATTTAATTTGGGCACCCACCTTAGAATGCGGGTATGTCAATTTTCAAGTTTAGGCACCCACCTTAGAATGCGGGTATGTCAATTTTCAAGTTTAGGCACCCACCTTAGAATGCGGGTATGTCAATTTCAATCCAGGCACCCACCTTAGAATGCGGGTATGTCAATTTCAATCCAGGCACCCACCTTAGAATGCGGGTATTTCAATGTTCAATTCAGGCACCCACCTTAGAATGCGGGTATTTCAATGTTCAATTTAGGCACCCACCTTAGAATGCGGGTATGTCAATTTCAATCCAGGCACCCACCTTAGAATGCGGGTATTTCAATGTTCAATTCAGGCACCCACCTTAGAATGCGGGTATTTCAATGTTCAAATTAGGCACCCACCTTAGAATGCGGGTATGTCAATTTCAATCCAGGCACCCACCTTAGAATGCGGGTATTTCAATGTTCAATTCAGGCACCCACCTTAGAATGCGGGTATTTCAATGTTCAAATTAGGCACCCACCTTAGAATGCGGGTATGTCAATTTTCAATTTAGGCACCCACCTTAGAATGCGGGTATTTCAATGTTCAGTTCAGGCACCCACCTCCGAATGCGGGTATCTTATATTTCAAGTTCAGGCACCCACCTCCGAATGCGGGTATCTTATATTTCAGTTCAGGCACCCACCTCCGAATGCGGGTATCTTATATTTCAAGTTCAGGCACCCACCTCCGAATGCGGGTATCTTATATTTCAGTTCAGGCGCCCACCTCCGAATGCGGGTATCTTATATTTCAAGTTCAGGCACCCACCTCCGAATGCGGGTATCTTATATTTCAGTTTAGGCGCCACCTCCGAATGCGGGTATCTTATATTTCAAGTTCAGGCACCCACCTCCGAATGCGGGTATCTTATATTTCAAGTTCAGGCACCCACCTCCGAATGCGGGTATCTTATATTTCAGTTCCGGCATCCACCTCCGAATGTGGATTCAACTTTCGAAACAGGGGCTGCAAGTGTAACTTCTCCAACCCTGTCTTATTTACATATATTTCTTTATTGCTAACAATTGTTTTTAGCTGGTGGCTTTTGACAACATCAAAGTTGGCATCACACATCAAATCGTGAAACTATTTCTTCGGCAGCGAACTGGGGCAAGTTGTCGGGAAGGATAATCAAACTTCCCGACACGGGTCAAAGATCTACCTCGAACACTCGTCTCTAATTGCAAGTATTCTCTTGCGTTCCAGCAATTCAATTTTCAGAATTCTAAAGTTTCTATCACAATACCCAGTGTTATCATAATTCAGCACTGGGACAATATTTTGCAAGTTTTGCGCCAATTGGGGTTCAAATGTCGTAATTGTCCCAGAACTACACTCGACCTGATTCTCGTATAGCCCGAGATATGTAGGCAACTCAGAGACCGGAGTTCGGTCATAATCCTCTCAGATTTCCTTTAGCCGGGACAAAATAGGCTATTGAGTCAACGTCTTTGCCCGACAACTCTTTTCATCATTACCGGGCAAAGAGGGACAAGTTGTTGACACCCAATTTTGACCCGCCTCTCTGCCAAAATACCTATTTTTAAGCTTCTAATATTTTTTGAAAAAAATAAAAATATATATATTATGTTTGCTATAATTATTAGCCTCTTATCAATACCGACATTTTATTATTCTATTATAATAATAATAATAATAATAATAATTATTATTGTTATTATTATTTATTAATATTATTATAATTCACAATTCTTATCATTTCGGCATTTTACCAGCTTACGCATTTATCTTTGCATAATTAAATAATAGTATTTATTTAGTGCGGATTTTCAAAGAAAAATAACATATATTATTACACGGCTATTATAACACCATATGATTTTATTACCCGAGTCTAATAATCACACATTTTGGTATTAAGCAATATTTTGTCACCCTCGGTATATCATTAATTAAATTAGGTCTTCTATTTAAATTTAGAAGACAAACTATTTCTTGCACTCGATCCGTATTTTGACTTATCGGACCCCAAACCAAAGTCCGATTAACCCCTAATATTTTTTGGACTAGTCCGTATCTCTTATCTCAATTTTTAGAATAATCTGTGTTTTAATTTATTAGCCTATTCTCTTAATACCCAGTCTAAAAAATTGACCCAGTCCATTTATGGACTGGGTCCGACCCATTTTCGTCCAAAAAGGGGGAAACCCTTAGGGCTTCCCCACATTTTCACCCGCCTCCTTCTTCACTTCCTTTCCTCTTTCTCTCTCGCCTCCCTCCACCTTTCCTCCGCTTTCCTCTTCTTCACCCGCCACCCATCGCCGTCTCCACCATCCCCTCCATCATCGCCTCCACCACACCACCATCTCCCCATCGTTCCCTTCCTCCCCTTCATCCTAAAACCTAGCCGCCACATCTCTCTGACACCACCCCCACTGCCACACCATTGATTCTCTCTCCACTCCTCACTGCCGCTCCACTATGTTTCTGACATCCCACTTCCTCCGCTCCACTCAACTTCACCACGTTACACCCACTCATCCTTGTTCCTCTGACACCTCCCGCGCCTCTCCCATACCGCTGCCATTTCCACTCACTTTGTCCCCCACGTTGACCACTGCCATCCACCACGCTTCTATTCCCTCCATCTTCGCTCGTCCCCGCCCCTCTCTCTCTCTCTTTCTTCAACACAAAACCTAAAAAATCCTATAAATAGTGGTGGAGTGGAATCGGGAGGAGGAGGGCAACGAAACCCCAAGAAAGTTCTTGAATCGCCAAATTTCCTCTAAAATATAGGTCTGTATTTGTTCCAGTTCCTCTTTTAAAAAACATCCGCTTTTAATTTTGCTATATATTGTCACAAAAAATATTAGATCCCATTCTGTTTTTCTTCGAGTGTTCGTTCGAATTCGAGCACCCACGAGTTCGAATTTCAAAGTGTTTCGAGTAGATATTGAGACCTTCGCCTCATTTCGCTGCACCCCCAAAAGGTCAGTGATCCTCATTCTCCCTTTGCTTCGGTTCTGTTCTATGTAAACTTGTGTAGTCTGATTAGTTTAGTTTCGTATTGATTTCCGATTTAGCATGAGGATTAGTTATTTTGCTAAGTATGTTTACTGATTCAGTTTGCCCTAGATATAAGAATCATATCATGTGTAGTTTAATTTGCCTTAATAAAGTTATATGTGTTAGCTTATTTGATTGTTGAGCATAATCAGATAAATAATGCTCTCTACCTTATCTAGTAGTTAGACCTGTACGGTATTCCTGGATTAGCTTAAGATCAGTAGGTCCTATATGATCATTCCACTCCGCTAAGCATGATTATGCATTAGTTATCATAGTCTTCTTTGTTTGGAATGCTTAGGTGTGGGTTTGCTTAGTATGATTATCTGATAGCTGGGATTAATTATGTTCCAGCCAACATGTTCATGTTGGTTTAGTTTATTTTACACAGTCGAGATGATGTGACTTGAGAATCATCAATTTCCAGACCCTATTGCTAGCATATATTTAACTAAATTTCGTGTCTTGATTATCTGAAGTATATTCTACAAGATCTGGGTATGTTGTTAATTCATTCCTGTGGCAAATATTGGTCCTTATCATGTGTCAGTAGTATAATGAGGTTGTATGTACGAAGTCGAATTGGGGTTTAGATATGCATATAGGAGTTTGAATCAAAATTCCTACTTGGCCTTCCAACATGTTTAGCTCATTGTTTGACTCCATCATCAGATTAGTATTGCGTTACTTTCCAATTTCACTTCAGCCTTGCTCTACAAACTTGTTTGTTTTGTGTCTATATAATTTCCCATTTTTGGCATGGCTTGGTTCAATTTAAAACTTGTCCATGATTGCCTGTGTTGCTTGTTTATAAGTTTGTATTTAGCTTGTTTGAATATGGCTGAATATTCATTATGGTTCATGTGCTAATATTTTGCATATGGTGTTATTTGGCTTTAGCCCATGTTGAAACACTATTTGGTTGATAATTATAGGTGTCATTCTTATCTAATATAGACAAGTGATATTGGACATCGACATGTTTGTCTCTATTACTTAAGATAATCCTGTGGTATGAATGGTAATCTTGATACACATACACTTTGCCCAGATTTGTCAAATAAGATTATAATTGATCTCTGCTTCACTGCTTAGGACAGTGTCTGTTTTAAACTTTAATATATCGACTGGTTGTGTAATTAATTGGTCATCATATTGTGTTTGCTGAATGTTGAAGCTGATCATTTGTTTCTCTGGTAGTCATCAGTTGGTATGAATGAGAGTAAAGAGTAAATGGGTTTGTCTATCTGAATATGCAACATTACAAGATGAATATTTTCGGGTGTTCATTACTCATATGCTCCCCTCATCTCAAAATACCCAGAATCGACTGATCTGTTCTCTTAGGATATTGATTTGCTTAGGCTGTCTAAATGTTTAGTCCTCTTTATTGAGAAAGACGAAAGGATATGTTTGTCGGTCCTAATCGAAAACTACGAGATATACGTACAACCTGTTGGTTCTACCATTTGTGAATACCTTTTATTTCACCTTTGTTTTGGGTCATTATCTGGCAGAGGGATTCAGAATCCTGCCCTGCTCATTGTGGTGATATGTTCATATGTGATATTAGATGATTCGTAAATCATTCATAATTTGAAAATCCTCCGTTACTGCTACCGCGATGCAGATTCTTCGTCTTCGCGCATTTGTAGTTAGTTTTGCAGTGGCCATTGGCTGTTGTATGATTGATTGGAATATTCCCAATATACCTATAAGTGCCTTTTTTTATATATGTTCATTTTGTTAAGGCAGCGAGGTGGTATATCCATGTTTATGTGAAGTATATTCCAAATATACGTACAATCTACCTGCATGGCTAACTTGTTTGGGTATATCTAATGTGTTTGACCTCGTTTATTCGATTATATCCTAATCCTTTTCCTTTTATTTTTGCATGACTATCGCGTATGAGTCCAAGCGACTCGTCATCTCCCGCATTCAGCGTCAGGCCAAGGCCCAACAAACTCTCCTTCCGCGTCAGCCCAAATCTGCAGCCTGCAGGAATAAAAATGCATTGGGCCGAGGCCCAAACGACAGAATATATAGCAGCATATATTCAAAAGAAATAAATGAATTTTGGGCCAAAGCCCAATAGCGTGAACGGATCACAACAGCAGCATATATTCAAAAGAAATAAATGAATTTTGGGCCAAAGCCCAATAGCGTGAACGGATCACAACAGCCTGTCTTAAAATGGGCTGAGCCCCATTTAAATTATCTCTTCTTCTATTTTTCTTGTGCACTTAATTTATATCATGTAACTAACTCTTTTTTTATTAGTTTGGATAAATCGTGATTAATTAGTAGGTTTAGTTTTAGTCGCGGGTAGTTAATTTAAGTGAGGTATTAACATTAGTTTCATAAGTACCACTCCTTCCTTTTCATGTTAAAATCCCTTACAATGTCTAATATTTATTATGTTTTAAAAAATCAATTTACAAAATAGGATGGTTATATACATATATATATATATATATATATATATATATATATATATATATATATATATATATATATATATATATATATATATATATGTATGTATGTATGTATGTATGTATATATGTATGTATGTATGTATGTATGTATGTATATCAAGTAAAGAGAATCATTTTATTCTTATTACCTAAACATTTCAAAACGTCGTCAATATGCAAATATAAATTCAAGTATATTTATAAACAACTCTTCAAATTTGGAGTCAATCATGCATACTTTTAACTGGGCATAATTAGTAAGAAAATTCACTTCCTTTTGAATCCTATTATAAGTTCAGATTTTTTTTTTTTTTTTTTTTACTTTGCTACATTCACGTTATATTTTCTACAAGTCTTATTTTAAATAATAGTTACTATACTTCATATGAAATCTTAGCAACATTTTAAGCTTTATCTAAACAACATCTAAAATTCTCTTTTATGCAAACTATCTTTTCATAAGTTTTCATTTCCAAAATTAGCATTTCATTTAAAGCCGTAGTAATATTTATGAGTTTATTTAAAATAACATTTAAAGTCCTCTTTTGTGTAAATCTTATTCCAACTAACATTATTTTCTTTTAAAAACTTCAGCAATATTTTAAAGTCATTTTCTAAATTTTATATTTAATTTTAATTAATTAACCTAAGTTGGTCGGATAACCGTAAGTTAACGGATTCTAAAGGATGCCTAACCCCTTCCCTTTAGGATAATATAGAGCCCTTACCTAGAATTACACTGGTTAAGCAGACTATTAACTGAGGTTTAGTTTTAACTTTGCCTTAGTTAACCTCTAGGTGTCCTAATTCACCGTTAAATTAATTAGGTGGCGACTCCTTAAAACAAAATAAACGGGAATCACCAATACGTCATACTCCTTAAATCAACCCGGTTAAAATGGGGTGTGACAGCTTGGCGACTCCGCTGGGGACTTTAGGCTTTTAACCATAACAACTTAGGTTATTAAATGATTTGTTGGATGCTTTGTTTGTTCTGCTTTATCTTGCCTATATTGTTGCTTTCTATGCTTTTAAGTTTTTTTTATTGTTCCATTCCTTATGTGCATTTTCTATGTAATATGTATATTACTGCTTTCCTTAAATTGGCATTCCGCTCATATTTCTTCCACTCCTGGAAAACTCACACATATCCACACACTTAAAACGGCTTCGCAGTTTGCGCCCGTGCACTACTAAATTTCCCTTTAGTTGGATTAGTCTTGTGGATTTAGTCGATCGGCGGTGCAGTCGACGGCCACGGACTTTCCACTCCCAAGTTGTCCGTTTGGGAGAGCCTTGTGTCATAGAAAAACCACTCTTAGTCTACCTAGGGTAGAGCGAAACCAAAACCTTGTAAGGACATGCATCATTTTAAACCTAGGAAGCTTAATACCCTTGGTGTATTAAGTTCATTAGTCAGCCTTACCAAATGTCCAAATGAGTCTATGACTCTAAGTGACACTAATCTACACTAAGTTAGTCTACAACATTAGACTACTTCACCCCTCGCAAACATTCACAAAACACTTACACAATCCACAAATCATATGGAGGTGGAAGACTATATGCAATGCCATTCATGAGGGGATCATGAGGCAATGGAGCGCCGCGTGGTGGGAGACGTGGCGACGAGCTTCTATCTCTAATCGCAAGGTTTTCTGGTGGTCTCCGGGGAACCCCCGTCTCCTTAGCTTTCTTTGTTTTCTTACTCCTCTTTTCACCTGCCATCTATACAATAATGTATGTAAGTATCGCAAATATAAATAAATAGAAAAGGGATAGCTTCAAAATTTGTTTAAATAATTCACCTATTTAACTAAAATCAACGAACTACGTAGTACAGATTATTTGACAACAGAGCAGTTACAAGTTTAATAATAATTCTATTAGAATTTATAAAGTGGAGCAGTGCTTGGCAATGTTACAGATATTCTTGACCTGCATTTTCAATAGATTGTTACTTTAGGAAAACTTTAAAACTAGGTATGTTGGGTAACCAAGATACAGTAAAAGTAATGTGCGGACAATTCAACCTATTCGAATAGTGTTCATATTTTCAATGAAGTTATGCAGTACAAATTTTCAAAAGGAAGTAAAGACTTGGGATTGACCTTTTACTTGGCTTGCACTAATAGTAAGTGAGCATCGGTTTACATTTCAGATAAAGTTCTTTATAGATTAGAAACAGTTATCATACTTGTGATGTGATTCTGCTGGATTTGTATCTAACTGCTCTCACTGTTTGTTCAAGCAATATTTAATGGTCCCTGTTGATGGTGAAGTGTTGTTGATTGATCTGATATGCAACTAATTGTTTGAGGTATGTTGATTTTATATTAAAGCAACCGAGACATTGTACTATTTTAAGCATATTAACTTTGATATAGCAGACATTAAAGAGGTTAAGGAGTGAATAGGGAGAGGAAAAAAATCCGATGAGAAGAATTGACAAGTCGACAAGTAGGGAAGTGACATTTTCAAAGACAAAAAAGCTGCTTACTAAAGAAAGCCAAAGAACTAACAATCCAATGTGAATATTATTTTTCTTCTGCCATTTACTACTACTCCTATTATTTAAAATTTGTATGTTTAGTCTATGGTGTCTATGTGCTTTTTATGAGGGGCTAACAGATTAATGATGCTCTAGGAGGTAAAGGTGTCACCAAGTACTGACTGAAAAGACTAGAGTAGTTATAAAGGATCAGCTGCAAGGAAAGAAAAATAGAAGTAAGAGTTCTAAATTATATCAATATTTTCCTGGTGCCAATCTGATAGCCCTTAATAAGCTCTTTCTTTAATTTTTAACTTGTATTCATTACTCCTTTTTTTCCTTGTAGGACGTTGGACTTAGTTGATGAAATTGGAAGGTTTGGTGAAACCATTTATGGAAAGTCAATCTATTTGAAATTTCAGGTTTGAATTTGTCGATGTCTGTTTATTTTCACCCCTAATTATATATGTTTGTTGTTCCTTTTAATATCACCATCTCCTCTTGCATCACAGTTCAGTTTTGATTGTCTAAAAGTGTAAGAATTTGAACATCGAATCAAAATCTTAAGGTTATGTATGGGTAAAGTATCCCAAGAAATCATAGGTCCCTTTGAAAATCTTTAAACAACTAATGTGGTATAGGTCTATTTTTATCTTTCTCCTGCAATTTTAATTGCCGCAAACAGTAGGACCTTTTAGCAGCAATTGTTTGGGTCTTTACCAGCTAAAATGTGTGGCTAACCTACTGGTACTTCTTTTTTTTTTTTTTACTAAGATACCCTTAATTATGAATTTCTTTTCTTTTTAAGTTGTTATATACATCATTAAATTTGTACATTGAACTGGGAATATGTCAAAGGCAAATTTGGGAAAAAGAATTAAATCCCTTCTTGCCGCAGTTATCTTATTATCTTGCTATTGTTTCTGCTTGTTGATAACGCCTATTTTTTGTCTTTCTATGAGCCGAGGGTCTCCCGGAAACAGCCTCTCTACCTGGCCAAGGTAGAGGTAAGGTCCACGTACATATTACTCTCCCCAGACCCCACTTGCGGGATTACACTGGGTATGTTGTTGTTCTTGTAATTAAATCCCTTCTTGGTTTTGAGAGACATCATATATATTGGACCAACTTTTAGAGGCTAAAACATCAATTATTTTGGACTGGAGGTAGTAAATAAATAAGAAGATTGCAGACACAATTGATACCACAGATCTATGAAACAAACTGCAGACTAGATCGAGTTTGAAGAAAAGCCTCACCAAGTTTTGTTCCAACAAGAACTATTGGGACACCAGGAGCATAGTGCTTCAACTCAGGATCCACTGA